>NC_089527.1:2065435-2210435 GCF_963924715.1 Thunnus thynnus | reverse complement strand
AGAGTCTGTAGAGTGTCTGTAGAGAGTCTGTAAAGTGTCTGTAGAGAGTCTGTAAAGTGTCTGTAGATGGTCTGAAGAGAGTCTGTAAAGTGTCTGTAGAGAGTCTGTAGAGAGTTTGTAACGTGTCTGTAAAGTGTCTGTAGAGAGTTTGTAGAGTGTTTTTAAGAGTCTGTAGAGAGTCTGTAAAGTGTCTGTAGAGAGTCTGTAGAGAGTTTGTAACGTGTCTGTAAAGTGTCTGTAGAGAGTCTGTAGAGTGTTTTTAAGAGTCTGTAGAGAGTCTGTAAAGCATCTGTAGAGAGTCTGTAAAGCATCTGTAGAGAGTCTGTAGAGAGTTTGTAACGTGTCTGTAAAGTGTCTGTAGAGAGTCTGTAGAGTGTTTTTAAGAGTCTGTAGAGAGTCTGTAAAGCATCTGTAGAGAGTCTGTAGAGTGTCTGTAGAGAGTCTGTAGAGAATCTGTAAAGTGTCTGTAGAGTGTTTGTATAGAGTCTGTAAAGGATCTGTAGAGAGTCTGTAGAGTGTCTGTAGAGAATCTGTAAAGTGTCTGTAGAGTGTCTGTAGAGAGTCTGTAAAGTGTCTGTAGAGAGTCTGTAAAGTGTCTGTAGAGTCTGTAGAAAGTTTGTAACGTGTCTGTAAAGAGTCTGTAGAGTATCTGAAGAGTGTCTGTAGAGAGTCTGTAGAGAGTCTGTAAAGTATCTGTAGAGTGTCTGTAAATTGTCTGTAGAGAGTCTGTAAAGTGTCTGTAGAGAGTCTGTAGAGAGTCTGTAGAATGTCTGTAAGAGTCTGTAGAGAGACTGTAAAGTGTCTGTAGAGTGTCTGTAGAGAGTCAGTAGAGAGACTGTAAAGTGTCTGTAGAGAGTCTGTAGAGAGTCTTTAAAGTGTCTGTAGAGAGTCTGTAGAGTGTCTGTAGAGAGTCTGTAGAGTGTCTGTAGAGAGTCTGTTAAGTGTCTGTAGAGAGTCTGTAGAGTCTGTAGAGAGTCTGTAGAGAGTCTGTAGAGAGTCTGTTAAGTGTCTGTAGAGTCTGTAGAGTCTGTAGAGAGTCTGTAGAAAGTCTGTAGAGAGTCTGTTAAGTGTCTGTAGAGTCTGTAGAGAGTCTGTAGAGAGTCTGTAGAGAGTCTGTAGAGAGTCTGTTAAGTGTCTGTAGAGAGTCTGTAGAGTCTGTAGAGAGTCTGTAGAAAGTCTGTAGAGAGTCTGTTAAGTGTCTGTAGAGTCTGTAGAGAGTCTGTAGAGAGTCTGTAGAGTGTCTGTAGAGAGTCTGTAGAGAGTCTGTAAAGTGTCTGTAGAGTCTGTAGAGAGTCTGTAGAATTGTAGAAATAGCATGTTAAAAAGTTACTTTAGTGCCCCCTTTGGACAAAATGTGTATGTACCAAGTTTGGTGAAGATTGGATGAAATATGTGCCAACAGAAGCAAAACACATGTTAATTTAAAAAAAACAAAATGGCGGAAAAAATGTATAGGCGCAAATGGGCGTGGCCTATATCAATCTACTCAGCATAATCCAAGGAAGATGTTCACCAAATATTTTTTTGATAGGTCTTATCATTCATGAGTTATTAGCCAAAACGCATAACATTCAATTACTGACCACATGGTGGTGTGTAGATGTCCTTAAAGAGCTGAACATTTTGATATGTGAATGGTTTCTGTCGTTTAAAGTATAGAGGAGTTGAAAGCTTTCAAAAAACGTACGGAAGAATAAGAAAAAAAACAAGAATAATAAACAAAGATTTGGATAACAAAAGTGTGAATGCTTTCAGCACACTAATAAATAGAGTAACACAGACTGTCTATGTGTGTGTGTGTGTGTGTCTGTGGGTATGTACCTGACTTCCACTGGGAATCTTCTAAACTGGTAGATTTCTTGTAAACGACATGGTTAATGAAAGTGAAAGTAAAGACAAAGTGAGGGCGGGAGGCTGCTTTATAAAAGAGCCAGTTCCTCTTTCAGCAGCACCACTTGCTGTTCGTCTCTGCTGCAACATCTCAACAGGAACAGTAAAGGTATGAATCTTTCTATTATATTTACTGTCAGATTATTTCAGTGATTGAATGAATGTAAAATAATATTTTATGTGTATAGTAGTTTTAAATATGATACATTTCAGAATTGATCAACAGGATCAAAATGCAACAAAAGTATATTTTTTAATTTTCATTTAGGTTTTAATAGGTTTTGTTTTTAAGTACACTGTCAGTTTTCTTTCTCCTACTAGTCACTTTGTGTTCTCAGAACCTCTCAGCAAATTTGTTCACTTGACGTTTTACTACTTTTATTAGTTAAGTTTGTAAACTAATAAACTCTGTAACTGTGGTGTCTGCTTCATGTGTGTGAGTGATAAAAAGGCTTCAGTCCAGGCTTTCTTTGGAGTTGATGCTAATTTACCTCCTTTTTGTCCTTTTAAAAGGATTTTTTTGTCTACACATTAATGTCAAATTTATGTAGCACCTTTTCATACAAATGTGCTTCAAAGTGTTTTATGTTGAATGAAGAAAATCTATTCATAAAGAAAAGGAAACTATGGAAAACAGGTTTCCAGAGAAGAAGAAGCAGTAAAACAGCAGGCTTGAATATTCATCCTTCACTTACAGTAAAAATGCATCAGACACAGGGATTTAGAACAGAATGGCTTGATTATCTCTGGAAAAAGGTACAAAAGAATCGCAATGAACACTAGACTGCACCTAGAATCAGTTAAAACACCCACAGAACCTTCAAGAGCACCAACACAATATGTTCTTATGAATGGATTATAAACTGGATGTTAAATAACACTATTAATAAGAGAAAACAACCACATGGAGCAACAATTAACTATTTCTGTTAATCTGTTCTAACCAATTCTAACTATTTATACATTACTTTCAGCTAATGATTTCAACTATTTATTTACATTACAGTTACTATTTCAGTTCTTTATACATTACTTTTAGCTGAATGAATTTTATTTTGCTGATGACACACAATAAGACAAAATACAATCACAATCTTGTATTATTGCATGCGTGTATATAGGCCAAATATATTTACAGGATATGTAGCCTATATATATGTATCAGAGAGAGACTCTGTTCACTTGTAATTTTCACTTTCACTGTATTTATAATTTATAATATAATTATATTTATAATTGATGTTTTCCATATATTTCTCACTTTCCAGCCATGGGAGGCTCACCTTCAACCCCATCACCCCGTCCAAGTAAGCTACGAAACCACCTGCACAACACAGTTCACACTTTATTCATGATACTAAACTATTATATGATGCAGCAGTGGAAGCAGTAGACACATTTCATGTGTTACATGTATTTGTAGTTTTGCCTTTACTGTATCACTCTCTTAGTTTTATTTTCTTCTATTTTAATAGAATATACACTGTAAAAACTGTTACTTAGATCTAACTCAAAAAAAATGAGGCAACATTTTCTAAGCACTTTTTGCTAGTTTAGTGAACTTTGTGTTTTTTTTAAGTTGAGAAAACTCAGTCTTAAAAAAAAAGAGATTTTGTTCAACCATTGTAAACATAGACAGCATTTTAACTACATCCAACTTCATTAAATTAAGTGGCATTTTAAAGAACTTTTTTTTTTAACTTTCATTTTCCTTATTTTCAAAAAAATATTTACAAATGCTTCCTCTCTGATTTTAAAACACAATCTACTTAAAATAATTAGCTATCATTGACATAAATTTATCAAAGACAAGAGTGGTATTGTTTTACAACATGTATTGAGCTGCCAATGCAACCACATAGCAAAACATTTCAACATGAAAAATAACATTTTTTCATTTAAAATTTAACAGTAAGCTGTCAACATTGTAGAACTTGGGACTTCAGCTTATGAACAGCTTGGAAGAATATCTTAAATATATGTTTAAACATTTTAACATTAGCTTAAGTTCAGCATTACATTAAACTTGGACTTGTATCTTTTATCTTAGTATAAAGCAGTATAAACTAGTCAATATTACTGCAGGAATAATCCCATTCATCCAGGTCATGAAAAAGGAATAACATTATTACACAGAAACAACAGTCCAGGCACTTGTTTTGGGCCCAGTCAAAAAAAGTCCTTTAAAGGCTTTCAGTGTTTGAAAGTGGAGATTTATATACATCATTCTGTAGAAATCACACTAATCAGGCTCAGAATAATATGTGGCATTCTCAAACTGGAGAACATATTTCACTGTGCAGGCCAGACATTTGTTTTGGGTCCGGTTCCACAAAAGGGCCTTGAAAGGCCAACAAAGTGTTGAAGGAAACTGGAGATTCAGGTACATCAATCTGAAGAATCAAACTTACCTACCTGGACTCATAAAAATATGACATTATTGAACTACAACAATAAAACAGCCAGTATGGCGTGTGAGGTCACGTTTGACTGTCTATGCTAGAAGCTTGTTTTTAAGGCTCATGAACCTGGGGGATGGTTTTGGGCACAGAGTGTCAAGTCCAACAAACAGTCTTTGAAAGACCTCAAAGGTTTTGTGAAGTCTCACTGGGTACTGAAGATTCAGGGCATATGTCACCCCGAGGAGAAGGCAGCATCCTCTGGCCAGATTGTTGAGAGATTTCAGCACAGGGATTCCCGCGATCATGATTCTCACTGCATCTGGCTCATGGCAAACGTAGATCCTCACACTGTGTGTTTTCAGGTCTTCATGTGCACTGGTCTCTGCTATTCCCTGTGCAACAAACAAGAACAGAAATTAAGAAATTGTTTCATACAAATAAAGAGAAGTTATGAGTTTCGAATCAGATGCTGATAGATAGAGAGCTCTAGATGGATAACAATGTTTCCCGCAGCACTTTATATTTAAGGCGGCTGCCTTGACAACACACGCCTCCCGCCTTAACTACGTAATAATTTTAAAAAAGAATGCTCCTATATATTGGTGCAACGGAACAGCATCACCTTCTATTAGGGCTGTAGCAGATCACAGATGACCCACTGGCCTCTACTGACCCCCACTAGGCCTAAGTATCAGGGAATTTGTGACAGTGTCTTCTTACTACATTTTTAAACTAAAATGTTAAACAAGTAACAAACTCCTTTTCATCATTAATCCACTGCATGGGGTGCATAACGTTAGTGAGTGAGCTGTACTTCACAGCATTTCACATTCAACTATCCCAGGATTCCTGCTAACTAGCCGCATGTGGCTAACTCTATCCATCTACACATGGAAAATGCCCGTTCAGTCAGCCCACATAAAATTACACTGATCTGAACCTGACTTCATGAGCAAACCCAAAACAGACCCAACCTTACTTTTTAACAATACTTACATAGTAGTCAGAAATGAGGTCCTGTCCACTCTCAATTGATTGATTGTTATTTTGGACATTGAGGAAGTGCATATAATTGGCAATGTTTCAATGTTATGCGATCCAATATTCCTCCAGTATCTACAAATGAAAGAACTCAAGATGACCATATGAACATATTCTAGAAAATATTCACATTTTGTAAAAATTCATCCCAGTCACAGTCATTAAAGTTATAGTTATTATTATCATTAGTTATTTGAAGTAACATATCAGGAACTTATACTTAATCAGTGTTTAACCTGCAGCAGACAGCACTCAGCGCTGTAGGAGCAGAGCGGGAACACAGAAGAAAAGCGATGCACTGTGGAGCAAACACAACAAAAAACATTTTAGCCACCTGACATCAATCCCACGCAGGTCCGTGTGTGCGTGCGTGACAGAGAGTGAGCGGGACAGAGCAGAGCGGAATGTGTGTGTAAGACGCTACAATTATGCGCCTGGCCGGAGAGCCCCTAACCCCTGTGTGTAACAGACTACAATTAATAGCATATTGCAGCTCAAAATCACACCCATAAATAAACAAACAACCCTTAACATGTGCAACACAAGGTACACAAGCATATATACATCTTTAATACCAACTGAACATCACAGCAACCTCAGTCAAAGTCACATAAAAGAGCTAAGTAACTAGCGGCTAATCGTTATCATTCTAATCGCTAACTTGCTAACTCACATCTAAAACAAAAACAGAATGAGCCTGACATAATTAGTGCATTCGCACTTACATATTAAGGATGCACACAGTCCAGCACACAACACAGGCCACTTATGACTGACAGACTGGCTGCAACACACTCGGGTAACAAAACGTTACTACACAGGGATGCACTCAGGTGATGGCGGGCTGAGCAGTTGCATTAGACACAGAGCCTTTCATAGGACTGACTCCGCCTTCTTACAGACATGGCGGCGGTGCCAATTAATTTTAAACTTATAAATAAAAAGGATATGTCATTTGTTGTAAAATTCAACACATAGAAGCCATATTTGACTAAAAATCAGCATTTTGACGGTACGTTAACTGTTTGAGCTTAGTGTGCATTTTGAAACACCTTATGGCATCGCAAGGAGGAAAACGCACACTTAAGCATAACATAGAGCAATACAATCACGGGTGAAAACATTTAACTTTAAGCAAGAAAATGATTATTTAAAAGTTGTGTAGTTTGTCGATGAAAAAGCCAGGCAGGTACTCTTGCAGCCTTGTGGGAGAACAAGTTCAGACTTGCTCAGACCGGTTACAGTTGGGCGGGTCCTGAGGATTTACTTATTCAGTAAGTCCTTAAACTAAGTTTTGTGAAATCAGTTTATTGTAAAGTAACAGGAAATCAAATTTATGACAGAAAATTATAAGTTACTTAAACAGTCACACTTTTTACTTTTCTGTAAGTAAAAGAAGACAAAATCAATTTATTGTCAAAAATATACATTTTATAATTAAGTCACATGGACATTGCCACTGAAGGGCTTTTTACAGTGTATGTTTAATGTAACTAAATTCCCCTGTTAAGCTAAAAACTATATCAGTTTAGTTTGATTTAAAGAACAACAAGTAAACAACAAGTAAATAAATATCTCTATCACTATTACTACTCTTGCTACAGTTTAACCAAACATCATTGTCATAATTCTGTAATATTCATTTTTACCAGATATCATTCCAAACTTTTTATGATTTTTATTCTTCTATTATCTAAAGTATTGCTTCTGCTTCACTTTCACAGCACCACCACCTTCTCCCAGTAAGTTATGAAATTTATTTTACAACATCCACAACACATTAATTCTGACTATTATTTACATGTTGACGCATGATTCTGATGAATTTACTCTTTCAAAATCCTAATTATATTTACTGTTTGATGCCTTTATGTTATTTCCTTGTCAGCTTTTAGAGATCCGTGGAGAAAAATATCTTGGGGGTGAGTAGATATAAATTTGATGCGGTAGCCTTCATTTGTGCCTCTGCTGCTCAACACCAACCTGTCTGACAGTTTATCTGTTTGTCAGGCCAGAATTTTATTTTGGCTTATGACCAAATACCTGCAAAACTAATGGCATCCCATCACCCTCAGCTGTGTTGCTAATAAGCAAATGCTACAATGCTAACAAACTAATCTAACAGTAAACATTATACCTGCTGAAATTAGCATGTTAGCTAAAAGTTATTTATAACCAGTTGAAATAATTAACCAAAAATAATGGATGAATAGTTGAAATAATTAGCTATAAGTATAATGTAACCATTGTTACTGTGAACACGGTACAATGCTAAGTACAACCTCACTGCTAGCATGGCTGTTGACTCTTACACTGTGTCTGAAATCTCTCCTTATTTTCTGCATAGTGCACTACTGTTTATTTACCCTCCACCATTTTATTTGTATGTCTGAACTGTGGCATGTACACTACTTTCTTCCTCCATCTGTATGTATTCATGTAACATCAATGCATGTCACTAACTTTGCTTCTTCCCCAGAGTTTTTTGTCACAGGAAAACCTGGGTTCTGGGCCGAGCCTTCGCAGTCCTTCACAGTCCTGATGGCATCCTTCCCTGTCTATAGATGCTTATGCTTGTTGTTGTTGTTGTGATTGTTGCTCTCCTGTCCCCCCTCCCCCTTTCCCTCTCTCTTTCTCTCAACCCAACTGGTCAAAGCAGATGGCCGCCCACCAAGAGCCGGGTTCTGCTTGAGGTTTCTACCCGTTAAAGGGGAGTTTTTCCTTACCGCTGTCGCCAAGTGCTGCTCATGGGGGAATTGTTGGGTCTCTGTAAATTAAAGAGTACAGTCTTGACCTGCTCTATGTGAAAAGTCCCTTGAGATGACTTTTGTTGTGATATGGCGCTATATAAATAAAAAATTGATTGATTGATTGATTAAAGCAAGTCAGGAAGACAATAACATAGAATATCACAGTCAGTGAGTACAGAGCTGAGCAGCTTTTAACAGATTTTTTAACTTGGTTCTGAAAGTAAAGCTGCAGCTCCTCACGTTGTCAGGCAGCGTGTTCCACTGATTTGTTACAGAGAAAGCTGATTGCCAAAATGCAGTGCGGTGAAATGGTGCAATCTCCTATCTGGAGGATCTAATAGAATTTACTGAGCAAGTGTACACAAAGTCATGTAGTGGAGGAGGGGCCAAACCATAAACCAGGCACTAATTTGACAATAATCTAAAATTATCAAAGCTCAGTAAATATTATTTCTCCAGGACCCGCCAGTGATGGAAATGTATTGGCTTTGTGTCCAGAGTTAGAGAAGAATCTCAATTTACAGCTCATTGTTTAGTGAACTGCTGAGTGACTGTTATATAGGGAGTAGTCAATGAATGTATAACGGAGTGATTTTGGACACCACCTTGTAAAAACTGATATGAACGTTTTATGCATTTAATCTAAAATCCAATTCAACAATTTTTTACACAGAGACAAAGAGAGAGATCTGCAGTATGTGAGGAATTATCAACCTGAAAACACCAACGTCAAACATCTCAGGATCTTGCTTTACGGGCCAGTCGGTGCTGGAAAGTCCAGCTTCATCAGTTCTGTCGTCAGCGCCGTGAGAGGCAGGCTGAGCGTTACAGCTGAAGCCAGTGCAACCGTCAGTGACAGAAGTCACTCCAAGAAAGTACGTAAACTAGCCCAGAACAAGTCTTTTTCTTCCTCTACTAATTCTTCTTCACCTCCTTTCACTCTGATTTGATGTTTCTGACACTTGAGATTTGACACACTTGCCTCATCTCCGTCTGGTGTTACTATTAGTGATGTTACCTTCCACACATGATCAACTTTTCAAAGCAAAAGTATTGCAGTGAGATGTTTCAATGCTTCATTTGCCAAAAATCATGTGACTACCTCAGACGAGGCCTCGTTACATCAGGAGGTGTCGTGCTGGTTTTGGATACAGGATGTGCTTCTCAGTCTGCCACAGTATTTAAAAACAGAGCTGTAGACTCAGTTTAAAGGGGATCAGTTCTAATAGTGTAGACTTTATAGAACAAAACAATGAAAGCAGTAAGGCCATTTATATTCTAACTGTTTTATCCTTCCATACAAAGACAATACCAATAATTACTCAGCTGATGTCAGTATTTTACTGTATCAAATACTTCAAACCAGATATTTTCTAACGTAGTTGTTAATCTTTGGCAGATGATTCAACCAGGAGAGTTTCATGCTGGTCCAACCCACAATTCTCTGCAAATTACAAACAAAGACACTAGTTAAAGGATGGCACCATTGTCATAAATCCTGCACATTTCCATGTTTCTTTCAGTATGAGACTCACAGAATCCAGAAAGAAAGCAGAGGAAACTTCTACCCTTTTGTATTCAATGACATCATGGGTCTGGAGGAAGGGACTGGATGTGGAGTCAGAGTGGAAGACATCAAACTGGCCTTGAAGGGACACGTGCAGGAGGGATACAAGGTACAACTGTAACACTTGATTCAGTCAAACACGTTAGTTTTGTATGGCAGCATAGTGCTGACACCATGACAAGAAATATCTGCTCAGTTTCTTGTTATAACAAGAAACTTTTCATGTTATTTTGAGATATTTTCTCATTATTACTAGATGCCAAATTATTCAGTTTTTACAAGAAATCTTCTTGTAATAACAACATATCACTTTGTTATCTCACAAAATGAACGTATCTCATTAAATCAAACTTCTCGTTATAACATGATAAGTTGGTTAGTAATAACAAGAAACTTCCATATGTCATTATGGTTTGAATAAGATTTATGTCATGTATTTAGTATCTAGTAAAAATAAATATAAAAAATATAAAATATCTCTGAATAACATGAAAAATATCTTGTTATATTAAATATTTCACTAATTTTAATAAAAGTCTGAATACTTCTACTGGTAATACTGAATTTTATTTATCTTTTAAAGCTATTTATTAGTTAATTTTTTTTTAACTAAAAATAGATTTGTATACTTCTCCCATTTGCTCAGTAGATATGAACCTTTTTTGTAGACTTTGTTGACATTGTTGCATCATTGTTTATATGGACTTTTATATTATTTTACAGTTCAATCCTGCATCTCCATTGTCAGACGGTGATCCTGGATACATCTCCTCACCGTCTGCAGATGACAAAGTTCATGTTCTGGTTTGTGTCTGTTCTGCTAATGCATCAGAGATTAAGGAGCCTGTTATGCAGAAGATGAGGGAAATCAGAGAAGCAGCCAGTGACTTGGGTAAGAGCAGTGCTTTAGAGAAGAGTATCAGCCAATGAAACACATCTGTTCTAATAAGGTTTCAGGTACACTGCTCACAGTAAAGCTGAGTGTTCATGAATCTGCTTCAATCAGTGAACTCATGCAGAACTAATGATGATGTGAATGTTGAGTACGTACAGACTGCAGCTCAGCTGATACTGCAGTTATGACACTGATGTAAATATAGAAATATTAGCGTTTAAAACAATCTGATAATGATGTAATATATCTAATTTAATATATGTATATAAACATTTTTGATATGAATTAATTATTTTAACTAATTAATTATTTGATATTTATCCCTTAAATTTGGTTAGAGTCCAGTTTCTGACTGAAATATCTCAATAACTATTGGATGAATATTGTACAGATATTCATGATCCTCTCAGGATGAATCTAATCTCTTCACTGATCCTCTGACTTTTCACCCAGTGACATCATCCGCTCAAAATTTAAATTTGTCCGAAACATACAAACTGCTAATTATCAAATGTTAGCATGCTAACGTTAAGATGGTGAACATGGTGAGCATTATACCTGCTAAACATCAACATATTAGCATTTAGCTAAAAGAATGTCAGTACAGTACCTAAGTTACAGCCACACAGAGCAGCTCGCAGGGCTCTAGACTCTTATGAACATATTTACTGAGGATTCTCAGCTCCTCTTTTAGGCGCTAAACAGCTGAACTGTGATTCTCCTTATTTACTGACCATACTGAGGTTTTGTGTCAGTTAAATGGAAGAAAAGTGGCACCGCTGAACATTCAAAGTTCAGCAGCAGAAATCACTTTTCACTCCATTCTTGTCCAGACATACAAGTGAGTCTGATTCTCATCACTTTCTGCAAATCAGATGACGTGCAGCTTATTTTAAATATCCTGCTACGTTAAAACATTGTGACAACACAAATGTTTGTGATTACGGGCCCTATTTTAACGATCTAAAGCGCACGGTCTGAACAGCATGGCGCAAATGCACTTAGTTTGTGTCCAAATCCACTTTTGCTATTTTAACGGTGGAAAAATGGTCGCTGCGCCAGGCGCACGGTTCAAAGGGGTTGTCCATAGTCTCCTAATTAATCATGGCTGTGTTTTCAGCGTAACATGCAATAAACCAATCACAGTGTCATCTCCCATTCCCTTTAAGAGCCAGGTGTGCTTGCACCTTGGCGGATTGCTATTATAACGGCGCATTTGCCGAGTAGCAAGAAGGAGCGCTTCTCTGCAGAGGAAACGGATCTCCTCGTGCGCAAAGGGAAAGTGCGCGATCCATAGCGAGCACACTGCTGCTCCTGGACCCTCCCGTGGTCCCAGACCACCAGTTTAAGATCCTGTTCATTCATTTGTTGCAAATTTGTCTTCGTTTGGTTTTTGAAAAGGTTTATTATTTTAATTACAGCTTTGGATTCTTTAAAATCGTTTTGTTCAGTCAGGGAGTATCAGGTCAAATCAGCAGGTTTTAATTGTTGAAAGTATAGAAACTTGATCACTGTAACCTCAAAAATGTTAAAGAATATTTGTTAAATATTGTTCAAAAATTAAAGAATTAATTTTAATCATGTAAAGAATCATCAACACAGTTATCAGGACTTGATGAGCTCTCCAAGGTGCTGATCCTGCTGCTGGCAGCAGCTAGAAGCTGTGTAGATTTATTTCCTTCGTTAGTTTAATCATTGTTTTCACCTCATTTATTTCCTCATGTCATCATGTACTGATGCAGCAGGAAAGTCGATCTGTGTCTGATCCGTTGTTGTCCGTCTGTTTAAATACCTACATGATTACACGATTTGGTCAAATAATTCAACAATTTAATCCATCATTACTGCGATTAGTTAATTCTGATAAATATTATGACTGAGCATTATGACATGTATTTTTAAAAATATATTAATATACACAATAATAATCTTTCACATTGTAATCCTTTTATTTGTTACCTTGTGCATGTTTGTGCGCTGCTGCGTGTCCTGTGTGTGTAACAAGCAGAGTGTATGTGGTGCAGCCGCCTGTGTAGGTGCATATTACTGTCCTGATAACGCTCCTTAAAATAACAGTGAAACACTGCGCCATTGACTTTAGACCAGGTTTTTGTTGGTCAATAGTGCAATCGCTCTCTGCTGCCTCAAGATAGCAATACGCCAACAATGCGCCTGACCACACCTTACATTTAGACCAACATGCCCATGGGCGCACTGATGGGCGCACTGATGGACGCAATGATGGGCGCACTGATGGGCGCACTGATGGGCGCAAGTGCCAACAACGTGGGCGCTGGACGGGAAAATGACAACTGCGTCTGTCTTAAAATAGCAAAGAGACTCTCTGCGCTCTGCACCGGGCGTAAGATAGGACCCTTAGTGCTTAGTAAATATCCTCCTCAGTCTTGCTCCCCTATAAATTCATTTTCAGCACATAGTAATATAGAATATGCAGAAATTATAAAATAGAATTAAATTAATATAGTTCTGCAATAGTTTAAGCTAAAATAAAATATTAATGCCAAAATGAATATTTATTCCAGAAAGTTTACATTGTGGAACAATAAGTTACAGCTAATTTTTGTTTGTGTCTTTTTGTTGGTATTGGTAAACTGTTGTTTCTTCAGTATTTTATATATTTTGTGCTGGTTTGTGAACACCACAGCTTTAATCTGTATTTATCTGTCTTCTTAATGTGAAGTGGTCTAGTCTGCATTTCTTAGGTTTGTGGTTTACAGTGTTTAACATGCAGTTCTAATGTTTTTTTAAACCTGAATGAACTGTGAAAGTTAACTGAAGTCAGGTTACTAAATGCATCTCTCTGTCGGCAGGGATTCCTCAAGTGGCGATTGTCACCAAAGTTGATGAAGCCTGTGGTGAAACTCAAAAGGATCAAAAGAATGTCTACAAGAGCAAACACCTGAAGAAAAAGGTGAGTTTCTGTCAGTTTTGTTACAGAAATGTAAAGTAAGTTCATTATTTTTATAATGTGAGCTCACTGTAGATGAATTATTGTTTCTTTAAAACTTAGATCACAGACTTCAGCGCTAGGCTGGGTATTCCACTCAACTGCATCTTTGCTGTGAAGAACTACAGCTCAGAAACCTACCTGGATGAGGATGTTAACACACTGATGCTGAACGCACTGAGACTGATGATTGACTTTGGAGATGACTTCATTAACAAAATGTAAGCCTACTTTCTGCTGAGATACATGGTCATCATACCATTATCATTGATTATCATTAATGATGATCAGCTTAATACCAGTATGATGGAGAATGGTTTAGTATTATTGTGTTAATACACATTCATGTTGAGATCATCAATAAGGAGGTATTAGTCTGTGCTTATTTGCTTTTTATTATCCTAATGTGTAGTTGATTTGTTTGCCTTTCCTTCCCTTTCATAAAGTCGCTCCACTCAAAAACGTTTTTCTTCTTGTTCCTTCAGTTGGATGTTTGTTCTCTTCTCTTTGTAGAATCATGTGCAGAGTTTGTTTTCATTCTTCTGCTGAAAGTTTCTCTGAAATCATTTAAAATCAGATATTCAGATGTGGTCCTATGAGCAGGATTTGTGACATCACAACTAGTTTGGAATCCAATCCTGGTCCAATATTCAATTCACACAAATGTGATGTGATTTTCTTTATTGGTTTTGTGGAAAAAACATATCAGACATTATTGTTCCAGTATTTAAGCTACACTTATTTCAACATTTAGCTGGATAGAAATGCAGATAAAACACAGTTTCAACTGCATTTTAATGACTAAATATATTATATGTGGAGAAAACTGGTGAAAATCAGTTAAAGTACTTACAGATTTCACCTTGAAGTCTCATTTGCTGATTGTGCAAAAGAGGAACTTCTTGTTCTTCTTCTTCGTCTTCTTCATTTTTATGGCGGTTGCCAAACAACATTTTGGTGCATTACCACCATCAACTGGAATGGAGTGTGGATCAGGAATCTATACATTCACTAATTCTAATAATACATAAAAAAAGTAAAATTAAGAAAATAAAGTTATATTCTTATTCTTTCTATCAAGTTTGAAAACACCTTTCTTCATAATAGATCACATAAATCAAAGCTTAACTTTATTTCTTTGATCTTCTCTCAGCATCATATTTTGGACATTAAAGCATAACATGCTCTTAAGTTTCTTCTCAATCACAAAATTCCCACCTTCCTGTATTATATTTTCCTATTTTAAATAACGTTCTGTTTAATCCTGAATGACCAAAACGTTCTCCAAATGTTCTTCCTTTGTTCATCTGTCAGCTATTTCATTTCCTTTGATTCCTGTATGTGCTGGTTTCCGTACAAATGTCAGTTCCATCATATGAATTCTATATAGTGTTGAGGGGAGACCTCAACCCCTGTATGTGTGAACAAAAGTGTAAAAAGGATTTTGAACAATATAAATGTTGATAAAAACAACCAGTGGAAGAGTTTATAGACAGGTGAGACTGAAGAGGTGAGTTTTCAGTTCTCAGGTTTGTGTCTCAGTCCAGGAAACAGAATATAATGATCCCTTCATGTATGTATGTACTGATTTGTAAAACAAGTTACTGACCTTCAAAGAAATAAAATAAATTGTACTGTCTTGTGTATCTTTTCTTATAACATTATTGATCATTGCTTTTAGCAGTGGCACACAGTCCGGGCCACCATATGCCCTCACCGTATATGCCGTGACCAAAAGATATGTGGACCTGAACTGGGAGGCGCCCAAAAACGATGGTGGCAGACCCATCCTCAGGTAGGGTTTCAGTCCTGAAAACACATTACCAGTTTTAAGTAAAAGTAGCTTTCAAAATACTCCATTTGAAGCAACAAAATGTATTTGAAATATCAAAAGTAAAAGTAAATATTATGTTGAATGAGTCCTTTCAGAGTGTTATATTATTATACATTTTATATCACTGAATTATTATGATCATTGCAATGTCTAATTAGCATGTTAATGTTGTAGCTGGTGGAGGTGCAGCTCATTTTATCTGTAAAAGTTGTCATATTTTAGATGATCACATGTTTTTTTATGTAAAAGCGTAATGTGTACGATAACAACAACTGTCAGATAAAATTAACGGAGTAAAAAGTATAATATTTTAGAGCTGATTAGTCGATTTACTGAAAATTAATCTGCAACAGATTCCATAATCAATTCATCTTTTTAGTCCATTTTCAAGCAAAAATGCAAATAATTCACTGATTCCAGCATCTCAGATATGAGGGTTTGATGTTTTTCTCTGAATGAATCCAGGAAATAATCAGCAAATTAATTGATTATGAAGACAACAGTTCAGTTGCAGCCTTACAATGAATGAAATGAAATGTGTTGTAGTAGAAGTATAAAGTCTCAGACAATTAAAATACTCAGGTAAAGTATAAGTACCTGAAAATATACCGTACAGTACTCAAATGAATGTACTTTGTCCACCACTGCCGAATACTGATCTGAATACTTGATATCCAATTCAGATTTGACTAAAATGTAAACGGGACATGTTGCAGCAACAGTTTAATTTCCTCATGTTTGGTGTCGGCCTTGTTACGGTATGAACCTCGTCTTTCGTTGACTCTGTTCTGTAGGTATTCCGTGGAGAAGAAGGAGAAACTCGGAACTCGCTGGGTGAAGTGTGGCAAGACTTCAGGTCCTGACTGTAAATACAGAGTGACTGACGTCATCGAGGGAACAGAGGTTCAGTTCCAGGTCCGCGCCGAGAACGAGGCCGGTGTTGGACATCCGAGCGAGCCCACTGAGATCCTCACTATTGAAGATCCAACAGGTAAGTTGTTAAATCTGACATCAGATAAAGAAATTCCTTCCCCAGTAATGACTAATAAATACCTTACAGTACCAGCCACTCAGAATTGCTGTCCATTCAGATTAGTACAGATCTGTATCAAGCGGCAACCTCCAGGGCTGAAAAATGGACGCTAGGCGTAAACGCAGCAAAGGTTATATGTTTCAAAACGAAAACTTATTACTGTGGAAGTAGCCTGAGTCTGACTATAGGCAACACCTCCTTATTTTGAAGGTCGTGGCCCTAAACCGACCATAAACTGCAACTCTGGGCTTCAAACCGGCTCCGATGCAAAACGATGGGTGACATCCAAGCCACAACCTCTGGGGCTGTAAAATGAAGCCAATGAGGAAGTGCCAAAAACTGCAGTTCCTTGAATGGCCACTTGAGGCTCCAAAAGCGAGTCAATCCCCATAGACCCCCATGTTAAAATGCCCAACTTTACAGCAGAAATAAACATGTTTACAGCCTGGTACAAACAACGGTTTTGGTCTCTGTAGCTAATTTCCTCTTTCATGACAACTGTACGGGAGGTGAATTTTTTTATAACTCACCCGTTTAAATTAAATTAAGCCATAAAGTTATGCATAATGAAGGACATGGCTGCTTTGAGTGACAGGTCCGCCAGCCGCTAGGTGGCTTGTTTCAGCCATTCGGCCCCGCCTCTTTGCCCATTTTTGATTGGCTGGGAGTTTGGCAGCGTCACGCACTGCCAAGATGGCGACGGCCGGAGCTTCAAAACCGCTCTTCAGAAACCAACGGGTGACGTCACGCTAACTACGTCCATATTTTTATACAGTCTATGATTTGTAAGGGCCCTGTCATGGACCAGCTGGCAATTCTGGGCGGCTGCATCTGTATTTGAAATGATCCTCACACAAGTGTTCTGTTTCTTTCGCTCCCTGATCATCTCTTTTCTAATTACTTAAAATCTTAATTGAAACACGGTATACTACTTGTCTGTTATCTGTTAGGAAACTCAATAAATAGAGTTTTGAAATAAAACTGTCTGTCCTCTCCCTTCCAGGTGTCCCGTCTCCACCCATTGAGCTGCATGTGACTGGAGCCAGCAGGGACTTCCTGTCCATTGCCTGGAAACCTCCGCAGAGGGACGGCGGCTGCCCCATCACCGGCTACCACATTGAGATGTGCGAGGCTGGAACAGAGAAATGGATGAGGGTCAACTCCCGTCCAGTGAAGGAGCTGAAGTACCGCGTTGAGGAGGGCATCGTCCCCGAGAAGGAGTACATCCTGAGAGTGAGAGCCATCAATTCCGTCGGAGTCAGTGAGCCGTCCGACATCTCTGAGAACGTCTTTGCTGCAGACTCTGACTGTAAGAACGTCCACCGGGCTCACTGATGCTAGCTTAACATTTTAACACGGTTATTTTATTTGACACCTGCTCTTTTCCGTGTTTCCAGGCAACCCGACACTTGACTTCCAGACTCTGGACCTGGTTGTCGTGGAAACAGAGAAGCTGCACATCCCAGTTCCCTTCAAAGCCGTCCCCTCACCCAGAATCACCTGGCACAAAGATGGCAAGGAGCTGAAGGCTGACGAGCGCCTCGGCTTCAGGTCAGCGCAACGTTTTATCAAATTCAGGCTGTGAATTTATTCTTCCTCCAAATTCAGATCAGATATAAACTAAGAATGCAATTACACTGTCAATCCTATCAATATACAGGGTTTATTTTAGTTTCCATATAGTCACTGAGTCCATGTTATTTCACAGACATTAACCAGTAAAGTCAGTTAGTTATTTTCTTTATTGCTTTTTGAGTGTTAAAAAAAAGACAGTTTCCAACACAAAAATATCAGCAAATCTATCCGTTATCAGATCAGAATAATTGATATCTGTCTGTCATCTTAAACCTGTCTGTATCTGATTGGCCTGTTCTTAGTCAGTGTGAGCAGCAGTGGCTGATGGGATTGTTTGTGCTCAACAGGAAGGAGTATACTTCCTGTCACCTGGAGGTCGAAAGCAGTCTTCACGCTGATGCTGGACAATACAAAGTCACCCTGGAGAACAAACTGGGAGCCGCCAGCGCCACCATCAACGTCAAAGTCATCGGTACCCAAACACATTCCCATCACAGCTCTGAACTAATCACAGAACTCACTAAACATTGTCTTCTTCTTAACCTTTCTTACTTTTCTCTGTGAGGTTTGTTCCGAGAAACTTTCTAAACATCACAAACTCTTTGTGTCCGTGTTTTATTCACAAAAATGATCCCAAAGAGTGAAAAAAAGAATCAGAAACCAGCAGACAAACCAGCATTCATACTAGAGGAGCTGAAACAATTAGAAAATATGAAAATATGCCATTTCAGGACAAATCTGTTCATATGAGTTCTTCTTGCATGAGGTCCGTTGTGTTTGAACTCTTAGCAGTAGATGATTTTTAATACGTCTCTGTGTCTCTGTCTTCAGGTCTTCCTGGTCCCTGTAAGGAAATTGTGGCCTCAGAGATCACCAAGAGCTCCTGTAAAATATCCTGGGATCCTCCTGACTACGACGGTGGTACCCCGATTCTTCACTACGTCCTGCAGGTTTGTAGGATGTTTTTATTTATGATGGTTTTAAATCTGTTTTTATAAAATGATGTCGCTCATATTTCTTAAGTTTGTTCATTGTTCATGTTTTCCTGTGCTCTCTGGCAGCGGCGTGAGGCCGGCAGGAGGACATACATCAACCAGATGTCAGGGGAGAATAAGGTGAGCTGGCCCATCAAAGACCTGATCCCTAATGGAGAGTACTACTTCAGAGTCCAGGCCGTGAACAAGATCGGAGGAGGAGAGTTCGTCGAGCTCCGTCACCCAGTCATCGCCCAGGACCAGAAACGTAAGCAAACACCATGACATTTAATTTATGGTATGATGCAATTAATATGTAAATGACAGTTTATGTTCAGTAGAAATTTAACTGAAATCCACATTGTGTCCCGTCTCATTCCAGATCCCCCCGACCCACCGGTGGACGTGGAGACCCAGTTCCCCACATCTAGCACCATCACGCTGACCTGGAAGCCTCCAATGTACGATGGTGGCTCCAAGATCATGGGATACATCCTGGAGAGGCAGCAGAAGGGCGAGGACAAGTGGGAGAGGTGCAATGACTTCCTGGTGCCTGTCCTGTCCTACACTGTCAGAAGGCTGACGGAGGGCAAGAGCTACGCCTTCAGAGTCAAAGCTGAAAACGCAGCGGGGGTCAGCGAGCCATCTCGCAGCACGCTGTTTGTCAAAGCATCGGACGCTGTTGGTAAGGATTTTTTCACTTCCCTCTTCTAACGTCGCCATGTTTACTGCTGAACTTTATGTTCACTTTTCTGTGTTCTTTCTCAGATCCTCCGAAAGTGTTCCTGAGCGGCAGCCTGCAGTCTGGCCTGAACGTGAGGCGAGGCTGCCAGATCTGCCTGGACGCCAATATTTCCGGCTCACCATACCCTCAGATCACCTGGTACTGGAACAACAAGATCATCCGACCTGAACCACTCCGCAAGAGGCCTGAGAGACCCCTGAAGAAGAAGTTGGAGAAGAAGGAAGAAAAGAAGAAGGAGGAAGGTGAGGGAGAGAAGAAGGACGCAGAGGTGAAGGAAGGAGAAGAGAAGAAGGAGGAGGAGAAGAAGGAGGAGGAGAAGAAGAAAGAAGGAGAGGAGAAGAAGGAGGAGGAGAAGAAAGAGGAGGAGAAGAAAGAGGAGGAGAAGAAGGAAGCAGAGGAGAAGAAGGAGGAGGTGGTGGAGCCCGAGGTGGAGGAGACCGACTACCCGACGCTGACCGAACGACTGTCCATTGATAACAGCCGGAGGGGCACGTCCTCCGTTGTAATCACGGACTCGATCCGTCTTGACCATGGCGTCTACATGGTGAAGGTGGAGAATGACCACGGCATCGCCTCCGCTACCTGCGAGGTCAATGTGCTCGGTAGGAATTTAACTCTATTCTGACATTACATTTAAATGTAATTTATGTGTCTGGCGTTTCCCAGTATAATTATGTAGATAGGTGCATACATTTTAAAAGCAAATATAGAGTTTTTAACAAATTTAAACACATTTAACTTTAAGTATAATTTGAAGAAACAGGATTACATGTAAACATAAACAACGTTTCAAAAGCAGATCTAAGACCACTGTGAGATTGTTACAACCTGACTATCAGTCAAAGTCAGACATCTTAAAATATAGTAAAACTTTTAGTTTTTGGTCAATTGTGAAGGACATTTGTCATCACTTTTACCAAAGTGGTGGACTGACCAACAGATCAACACCTCTGAAGCCACACCGCTACTGTGGCTATAAAATACATATAACAGATTCACTACTAATTAGTGAAAATAATTAATTGTTGTCAGTGAAAGTGGAATTTCAGAGGCTAAAAACACTGACTATCTCACCTATCTATCACAGACACTCCTGGGCCTCCGGTGAACTTCCGATTTGAGGAGGTGAGGAAGAACTCAGTGATCTGCAAGTGGGATCCTCCTATGGATGATGGCGGCAGTGAGATCCTCAACTACACACTGGAGAAGAAGGACAACTCGAAGCTGGAGATTGGCTGGAGCAGCGTAACCTCGACGCTAAGAGGATGCCGCTACCTGGTGCCCAAACTTATCGAGAAGAAGGAGTACATCTTCAGGGTTGTGGCTGAGAACAAGTTCGGCGCTGGTCCACCCTGCATCTCCAAACCACTCATTGCAAAGAATCCCTTCGGTATGTTGATATTTAGAAACAATTATTTTTACTCAAGTAATCTTATGTGGATTTCCAATTTGGGAGGTAAGTACTCCCAATGGCACTGACTATATGGAATGTAAGAGGCACTGTATTCATTTGAATTAGTGATTTAATTAGTAGTAGCAAATTATTAGTATTAGTATTAGTATTATTAGTAAATTAATTAGTCACACACATCTAATCCTATATTTATATGTCTTAATATGTTTTTTTTCTTCTGTGACTCATAAATGAAAGGGTTTACAAGCCGAGCCAACTGACATTAATTTCCACATTCAATATTGGATGTTCCTGCATTCTGCAGTTTTACTCATATTGATTTTTGCTTTGATAAATATGTTTTAAGTTTTGAACAAATTGCTCCTTTTTGTTTGCATAACCCGTTTCTTAGTTTTGTGAGGCTTCCATTTTTGATAGCTTACCATCTTTCTTAGCATGCATCTATGTTAGCTAACCATTTAAGTCACATATTACAAAGCTATAAACTTATAGTCTCTCTACATTGTTTCTAAACAATTTAACAATTAAACAACAACTAACTGAATTAATAATTTGTCTGGCTAGCAAGTAAGCTAAATAGCAAGTAGCTATTGGAAGCAGTAGCATCAAGTAGACATTGTGACATTTCAGATAACAAATTAGAATGAAATATTGTATTTTAAGTAAAAGTAAGTAATGATGAGCTGTTTGTTTATAGTGTTTTCAAAAATTATTCTAATTACATGGAAGTCAATGGGTCCAACTTCCACACCCATGTGTATCAATTATGTGCATTATTCAACTTCTGGGTGCTATTTAAGACTTGCAACATATATTTGAGCTTGAAGACAAAATAGCATGAATCAAATATGACTCACCTTTTATCTGCTGTGCCTCTCTCCTCCTCAGAACCTCCTGAGGCTCCTGAAAAGCCAGAGATTGATGACATCACAGCCCACAGTATGCTGGTCATCTGGAATGAGCCAAACGACAATGGCAGCCCCATCCTGGGATACTGGGTGGAACGCCGTGAGATCAACAGCTCCCACTGGGCTCGTGTCAACAGGTGAAGGAACTCCTGTTTTCTCTCTTGCCTTTGACTCAAAAGTTAGCATTAGTATTGGCAGATTTGTATGGAGATATGTCTGGGCATATTTCAGGGAAAATCTGTTTGCTGTGTTGTCTTATTCTCCTGCGTCCTGGTCTACAGAGATATCATCCCTGACACTGAGCTGAACGTTGAAGGTCTTCTGGAGGGGATGACTTACATCTTCAGGGTGGCGGCTGAAAACCAGGCTGGCCCCGGACAGTTCAGTATCCCCTCTGACCCCAAGACAGCTCAGGCCCCGATCTGTACGTAAACTAGTCTAAACTGTCTGTATGACTTTTATGTTGTTTCCATTTCTGTCAAATTGGAGGAATACATAATAATGTATAGTAATCACCAAATGCTTTGTTGTCATGATACTTTTCATGTGTCCTCCCCTTCTCTGAAATAGTTGCATCCTGTAAAAATACTAGTCGAAAACACTTAGACAGGGGAACACTAGACTCCTGAAGATACTGTCTATGGAACTTGGTCTCAGAGTTAACATGTCTGATTTGTGTGTGTTTGTGACCGTTTAGTGCCTCCTGGGCCACCAGTTGCCCGAGTGGTGGCAACTACTGACCTCTCCATCGACGTGGAGTGGGACCCGCCTGCCGACAATGGAGGAGGAGAGATTCTGGGATACCACGTGGATAAGGTCAGATCACAAATAGTCTTGATCTCAGCTATGTACCAGTATCACATTTAAAGTTTTATACTCAGAACTCAGAAACATGTCCAGAATATATATTACTCCCCTCTGCGACACAGACTGATGTTTCTCTCTTCAATGGTGTTTTTCAGGCCATGGCTGGTACTAAAGACTGGTCCAGGTCTACTGAGCGTCCCTGGAAGATGCGGGCTTTTACTGTCTATGGAGTCCGTGAGGGAGCAAAATACCTGGTCAGAGTCATCGCATGCAACGCTGCTGGAGAGGGCACACCAGGGTTCACGGAGTCTGTTTATGTCAAGAATCCTGCAGGTCAGCTGAAAAAATCAAGAAAGGGTTAAAAATAAGGAGAGCAAGAGTGGAATTTATTTAGGTTTAATGTCAACTAATCTCTTGTTGGTGCATTCTTTTCTTGGGTACTGGTTCATTCCCTTCCACAGAGATACCTGTGATTGAAATGGACCTGACCATCAAGCAAGGCGTGATCATCAGAGCAGGAGAGACACTCAGTTTGCCTGCCACAGTCACTGGTAAACCCTACCCGTCCATCACTTGGACGAAGGATGATGGCAAACCTGATAAAGATCGTGTGGCGATCCTCACAGAGGGCAACAATAGCATTGTTTCAATCAAGAACATCCAGAGGAAGGACAGCGGCAAATACCAGATCTCTGCCTGCAACCCCAGTGGCACCAAATCTGCCGCTGCCAGAGTGGAGGTCATGGGTGAGTAGAAGTGCTGGCATTTGTGGCAGGACTTAATGATGAAAATCAACAGTAAACTTGCAGTAAATAGATGCTATGGATAAAAAGAACACTAAAGGAAAATGTTGCTTTCGCCATAGACGTCCCCGGACCTGTCACAGACCTGAAGCCAGTGGTCGTCACTCGCAAGATGATCTTCCTGAACTGGGATGACCCTGAAGATGACGGAGGCAGTGACCTGACCGGCTTTGTTGTGGAGCGCAGAGATGCCAAGATGCACACATGGAGGCAGCCCATTGAAACTGCCTCGTCCAAGTGTGAGTGCGTGGGCATCATGGAGGGACAGGAATACATGTTCCGCGTCATCGCCAAGAACAAGTATGGCCTGGGCCCGCCTGTCGAGCTGGGACCCATCAAGGCTGTGGACCCACAGGGTGAGACCTAAAATCAATTGATTTTTATCACAACAAAAATGATCTTTTGTGAAGAGACCTCACTGTTTTAAAATATTAAATATAAAATCTGCTGGTTCTGCAGGGCCACCATCATACCCCGAGAAGTTCCACTACACCGAGCGCACCAAGAACTCTATCACACTTGCCTGGAGGCCACCTCGCAATGACGGCGGCAGCCCTGTTATCGGATACTTTGTGGAGAAGAAGAGGCACGACCAGCAGGCTTTCGAGCCCTGCAACACAGAGATCTGCCCCAACATGACCATGACAGTGGAGGGTCTGGACGAGGCCTTTATGTATGAGTTCAGGATCAAGTGTGCCAACCTGATTGGAGAGAGTGAGCCATCCATCCCACTGACTGTGGTCATCCAAGACGATGAAGGTAAGTGTGAATATTTGAAATCATTTTGAATACGAATTTCGACATTTTCATTTCATTAAGAACCGAACAAATCTAGAAACATTTTGAAATTAGAATAACCGTGTATTTTCCTCTTTATAATTAAGGGATGAAGGTAGGTTTTCCTTGAGACAACTTTAAATTATTAAAAGGGAGCAGTGTTTTTTCTAAAGGGTGTCACCTCAGGAATCTTTCCAGTGATGGCATGTTAGCCTGTGGGACCTTTAGTTTTAGAGTTTTTCTGATTTCTTTTGTTCTGTCTTGTCCCTCTCAGTTGCTCCTGAGATCCACATGCTGAAGCATTTCAAGGGCGACTCCGTTACTGTGAAGAGAGGCGAGCCTATCGAGATCCCCGCTGACGTCCTAGGCCTCCCCATCCCCAAGGTTGAGTGGTCCAAGGATGACGTGGTGATTGAGAAGCCAACTGAGACTCTGCTGATGGAGACGGTAGAGACTGGTAGGATGAACTGCAAGACCACGTTGTCCATCCCAGATGCCAACAGGAAGGACCGTGGCAGCTATACTGTCACTGCCTCCAACAACATGGGCTCAGCCAAGCACACCATCTCCGTCCTAGTGCTGGGTGAGTCAAAACTTGCTACTGATGCAATCAGAGGCAGAAAAGACAGGACGTACAGTTAATTAAACAGAATATATTATAGTCTGTGACAGTTACACAATATCCAGCTGACAGCTCCCTAAATTAACTTCTGCTCTCCTCTCAGACCGGCCACTTCCTCCCAGAAATGTGACAGTATCCAATATCAAGGCGCAGTCTTGCTACCTCCATTGGGAAGCACCGCTGGATGATGGTGGCAGCGAACTGACAAACTACATTGTTGAGAAGAAGGACGTGATAACAGAGGAGCCAGAGTTGGAAGAGGGAGAGGAAGCTCCACCTGAACCACAGTGGGTGGAGGTTACCAACAGCATCATTGAAAGGAAATATGGGGTATGTCCTGATGACATAATCATAATAATAATAATGTGGTTCTCACAGGCCTTTAAGTCTTATTTGACTCTACTTCCTCCCTCTCCTACAGGTGTGGAACCTGGACACCAACAAGACATACCTGTTCCGAGTACGAGCTGAGAACCGCTATGGTAAGTCTGACCCCTGCACAACAGAGGACGTCCTTATCAAAGACCCCTTCGGCCTCCCCGGCCCACCAGAGAAACCCACTATCATCGAGCACTCCAAGACCTCCATGACCCTGAGCTGGGAGCCTCCCAGAGATAATGGTGGATCCTTGATTATTGGCTACTGGCTGGAGAAGAGGGAGAAAGGCACCAGCTACTGGGCCAAAGTCAACAAGATGCCAGTCACCAAGCGGAGTATGAAAGGCTGGGAGTACCAGGTGAGTTGCTGGTGCTTTGTTTTTGCATTAGCACAAAATTAATGTTTTAAGTGGAAAATAAAAAGTTGGAGATCTCTTGGAGGTTAAGTCAATGAGTCACAGGATTTTGTTCTGATCACCAAAAGAAAAGTGATTGTTTATTACTTGGCCCTGGTTCTTTTAAAATGTTCCTCTCTGTGCTTTCCAGGTGACTCGTCTGATTGAAGGAAATGAGTACGAATTCAGGGTTGCTGCCTGCAATTCTGCAGGAACTGGACCATTCAGTGCACCATCTGACTCTGCCTTTGCTGTCGACCCTCTGAGTGAGTATAAAAACTACTGTCTGTTGCTGACCAACAAGATTACAGCACATCAAAATATAACTGTAAACAATTTGAGTTCAATTCTAGGTAGATAAGTCTTTGACAAATAGATGTCCTCTTTGTATTTTGGGAGATGATAAATTAGATTTCCCCAAAAATGGAAACTGTGTTTACAAACTGCCACCCTATCTTCCAGCTCCTCCCAGTATGCCTGCCGCTCCTGAGGTGGTTGATAAGACAAAGTACAGCATCACACTGTCCTGGAAGCCACCAGAGAGGGATGGAGGAAGCCCTATCAAGGGCTACATCATCCAGATCCAGGATGAGGGTACGTCAGACTGGGTGAGTGTCAACGATCCCGAGAACCTGCACCCCACCACTGAGTTCACTGTGCCCAGCCTCCGTGAGCTCAAACGCTACCGCTTCAGGATAATCGCAGTCAATGACATTGGCGAGTCTGATCCCAGCCCCCGCACCAGTGAGGTTCTGGTTGAGGATGTCCACCGTAAGTCCTTTTTTAAAGTCCCACTGAAATAAGTAAACATCAACTTTCATCACAGACAAAAGTCTCTCGGTCCATCACTGATGTTTTCACTAATATTTCTCCTCCCAACAGTCGCACCTTCTATCACTATCAACGTACAAGCTGACGACCTGCTTTGTATACGTGCTGGAGATCCTATCAGGATACCCGCCACCATCAAGGGCCGCCCTGTTCCCAAGGTGACCTGGGACTTCCAAGGCAAAGCCAAGTCACACAAGAAGAACAAACTTCACACACTGCCGGTTGACTCAGAGGTGAGAGGCTACACAGCAACACAATGCTTCTCTTCATGTTTCCAGTAAAATCTCAATTTTCATCACCCTCCTCTGAAAAATAGTCCCAACGAAGAAAAATTATCAATGAAGTCTTTATTAAATTTTGTAATTCTTTTTTTGTAATTCTACATTTTATAGAACACTTCTATCTTTTACACAGTTTTCTATTAAATTTCATGCTCTACTTTTTAGTCTAATTTTCGTCTAATTGTTTTTATTTACTCAGGTTGAGTCCACAGAGACCACGTCCACTGTGATAGTCCCTGTCAGTCTGAGGAGCCACTCTGGACGCTACACCATCACAGCCAAGAACAAGTCTGGACAGAAACACGTAAACGTCAGAGTTAATGTTCTCGGTATGTCTTTGCTGTTTGTATATAAACCGTCTATAAGCTTCTCCTTTGCTACTGAGTGTCTTCAGTTACAGAGTATGGCAATGTTTGCTTTATTGACTGTACTTTGTCTCGGGTGCAGATGTCCCCGGGCCTCCGAAGGACCTGAGGGTGACAGACATCACCCGGTCAACCATGAGGCTGATCTGGAAACTGCCTGACAATGATGGAGGTGAAAGAATCAAGAGCTACTATATCGAGAAGAAATGTGTCACTGACAAGGCCTGGACCAAGGTAAACAGTCTATTAGACCAAGTTATTGAAATTTCAATTTCTCAATTAAGGTTTTGTTTCATTATTCCATTTTATTATGAGTTTGTTTTTAATCCACCAAGTGTCCAAGTTTATTTCAAGTACTTTTTATTTTAGAAAATGAATTACTTTCATTGAATAGTTTTAGCTTTGGCAACTGCACTGGGCATTTGAATTTTAGTAGATCATACCCATGTACCAGGATATGTTTAGCCTAGCTTAGCAGGAAACAGTGGGAAGCTGCTAGCTTAGCTCAATCAAGTGAAAAACAGAGGATTTAAAAAAATAATTTTACAAAATGTCTTTGTGTTTATTATTATCAATTAATCGATCGACTGAATTCAACATAAATCCTGCAGTTTGTGATTGATTAACTGAGGGATGATTGATTTGTTATCAGGTGAATGCAGCCTGTGCCAGCCAGGCCTTCGTAGTCCCCGGCCTGCTGGAGGGACAGGACTACCTGTTCAGAGTCCGAGCTGAGAACAGACTTGGATTCAGCCCGTACACTGTCACCACTGAACCCGCCCGGGCCAGAGACCCCATCTGTGAGGATACACTTACTATTCCAACTATAGAGTGACTGCACAAACCATTTACTGGAATTATTCTGTGTCTAATGATTATCTCCCTCCTCCTCAGACCCACCCGACCCCCCAACCAAACTGAAGGTCAACCTGGTGACGAAGAACACCGTGACTCTGACCTGGGAGCCTCCCAAAAACAACGGTGGCTCTCCCATCAAGCATTACATCATCGAGCGTTTGAGCTGGGACACCAGCGGCACAGAGAAGGAGACCTGGAAGCAGTGCAACAAGAGAGATGTGGAGGAGCTCACCTTTGTGGTGGAGGTGAAGGAGGTTGGTCCTTTGAGGGATCACACTGCTCTCACTTTACTAGTACTTAAAATCTGTATCATTTCAACTATGAGGTCTATTTTTATTATTTTACCTGTGCGTGTGTTTAGTCATTGCGCTATGCACATAAAGTTTACTACTTATTAGTACTGTGACATAGAAAACACAATTGGCCCAGAATGGAAACTGGACATTCAGCTAAAGAACAGCAAGTGATGGACACTGAAATCTTCCTGTTTGAAACAAAAAGTTTGGTTTGATTTGCTTTTATTGTGTCATAAAACAACCGACACATATACCACATATTCACCAACAAAACAAACAAAAACACAGAATCAAACCTGTAAATCGCCTGGTGCCATTTGGGCTTTTATACACATTCTGCAAGATACTGAATCCTGCTAGCAATGTTTAATCATTGTCAGTGAAATTACATGCAGAGGAAACATATAACAACAGGAGTTTGATTGCTCATGATGAATCAATTTGCTATAAAGACGTTGAAGTGAAGTTTAAACCGGACTCATCGCTGACTGTGTTGTCTTTGATCTGCAGGGAGGAGAGTACAAGTTCAGAGTGAAAGCTGTGAACACTGCCGGACCCAGCCGTCCCTCCGCCACTGTTGGACCAATGGTCATCAAGGATCAGACTTGTGAGTCCCACTGCAACTAACGATTATTGTCATTCACAATTAGTCTAGAAAATGGAAGAAAATAGCGAAAGAAAGGAACTTCTCCCAAAGTGATGTCCTCAATTTGCAAATAGTCAAAAGTATATACTAGATATATCAATTTCTTGTTGTACATGACAAAGAAAAGCTGCAAATCCTCACATTTGAGAAGGTGGAACCTAAGAATATTGGCATTTTTGGCTGAAATTATTCGATTATTGAAATAGTTGCCAATTTGTTTTCTGTCACTCAATTTATCATGTAACTGACCAAACGTTACATGTGACAGGTGACTTCATCCATTTATTTTGAGAGATATTTTCTTTTGATATAAATGTTTCTATAGCATATAGATAACTTTGAGCCTCAGAAAGAATTTTGAACATTTAGATGTGTGCTGCTGATTAGTTTCTCATTGATGTTTTCATAAAGCGTCTCATCTCTTCCTGTAGGTGCTCCCACCATCGAGCTGCGTGAGGCCATGGAGGGCGAGGAGGGCTGTGATGTCAGCATCGTGGCAAAGGTGGGCGGCTGTCCATTCCCCACGCTCACCTGGCAGAAGGCCAGCCTGGCCAAACCTGAGGAGAAGGCTGCCATCCACTACGACCAGCACATGAACAAACTGGTGACACAGGACAAGTGCACACTGCTGATCCAGGACGCCAGCAGGCACGACAGCGCCCTCTATAGTCTGACAGCCAGCAACAGCCTGGGCACAGTTACCAAGGACATCAAGCTCACCGTGCTGGGTGAGAGACACAAACCTTAAGTTATAACGAGACAAATGTAAAGAAAATGTCATTTTAGCACTAATTGGTCAGTCACCAGAGAATTAAATAATGACTGGTTTGATAATAAGTCAGTGGTTGAAGATCCTACATTAATGCTGTGTGAACATTTTCACTGTTGCCTCCTGCAGGACCTCCTGGCCCACCCATCGGACCAGTCAAATTCACAGAGGTGTTTGCAGAGAGGATCGGCCTGGCCTGGGACCCACCCACAGACAATGGCGGCTCCAAGATCACCAACTATGTTATTGAGAAGCGTGAAGAAAACAGGAAGTCTTGGGTCCACGTCTCCAATGACCCCAAAGAATGCTCCTATGTGGTGACCCGGCTGACGGAGAACCACGAGTATGAGTTCAGAATCATGGCCCAGAACAAGTTTGGAGTCGGGCCGCCTCTGGTCAGCGAGCCGGAGAAGGCCAGAAACCTCTTCAGTGAGTTCAGATCAGTCTGTGTGGAAACCTCCTGAACTGTCAGTTTCATCCTTAAGTAGCTTTGCAGTTCACAAAAAAATGCTCAAAGTTTTTGTTTGTACCAACACTTTATCAATACTACAGTATATAATCCTTATAATGAAAGAAGGAGCATGCGGTTAACTGAAAAATACATTATTTCTTTATAACCGTACAGCTGAGATTGACAAATACTCAAAACATAAGTATAGTCTCTTCATGTCTTGGGTCAGTGAGCTCTTTCTAATCTTTGTGTCGCCATTATGTTTGTCATCACTTTGCTCTTCTGACCAGTAGGTGGCGATGTAGTGTAACAGCTGAAAGTATCCACTTCCAAGAGATTTTTTTTTCCATCATTACTTCCAGTTTCCTCTTCTCTAAATGTTTTCATATGTCCAAATTAGTTTTGTTTTCATGGAATTTGTAATATAAAGACCATTATTACTTCATCTCTGTCTGAGTATTAATGCAGAATAATGATGAGGATTCCCCATCACAGCTTAAAAACACTCATGCCATCCAGCCAATCAGAAAACAGGATTCTTTAAAAACCTACTTAAAAATGTACTTTTATTTAATTTATCTTGATTAACAAAGTGTTGTCATTTCAGGAAGTAGCATGTGATGTTTATCTTTTTATAGTTCATTAATATAATTATCAGTATAGTACATTAAACCGAGGCTGAGTGCAGTTCAACAACCAAAAGCCTTCAGAGATCAATACTTCCTGCCTCCTATATCTGATGTATTGATGATCGATGTCCTTTCCCCATGCAGCTGTCCCGGGTCAGTGTGAGAAGCCCACAGTGACGGACGTCTGTCTGGAGTCCATGACTGTCAACTGGGAGGAGCCCAAGTACGACGGCGGCTCCTCCGTCACCGGCTACATCATTGAGAAGAAGGAGACTACCAGCAAACGCTGGATCCGAGTGAACCGAGACCCGATCCGAGCGCTGCCGCTGGGCAACTACTGGGACGTCACCGGCCTGCTGGAGGGCGCCATGTACCAGTTCAGAGTCATCGCTGTCAATGCCGCCGGCTGTGGCCTGCCCAGCCCGCCCTCCGACCCTGTGCTCTGCAGAGACCCCATCGGTAAGAGAGACACACTGAGATGTGCTTTCAGTTTGTCGCCAATCATTTTAACTCAAGATTACAAAAGTCAAGATGTTCATTGTCACGCCGGTTGTACAAGTACACTCGTGTGAAATTCTTTCACTAGGATGCGCTATTACAGAAACAGTAAATAAATATATATAAGGCATATAAATATGAGGACAGGGATATATTATCCATGCAGTCCATGCTGGTGCAGCTGCTGTACCAGCTGGTAAAGCAGCCTGTCAGCAGGCTCTCTGTGGCTCAGCAGAAGAAGGGACAGGAGTGGTGTGGCTAGCCCATGTCATGTCCTTGTGGATGTTAACTTCCAGATATTTGAAATAGTCCACCCTCTCCACCACTCTGCCGTTGACAGAGACTGGGGGGGGTGAGTGCGCATAACAATAACAAAATTTATGCTACTGTTAGCAGGCTAGCAAACATTAACCATAAGAATATACATGTGTATGAACATAGATACACATATGCACCAAAAACAAAACCAAAATAAATGAAGTGAATGGACAGAGACACCTGTTGCCCACTACAACTCAAACACTGGACAAATGCAACGCAATAAAAAAAAAAAAAAAAAAAGTAAATAAACAAATAAGGAAACTCTGGCAGATGCACAATAATTACTTGAATGTAACCTTTTTTTTTTACTTGAAGCGTCTATAATCTATATTTCTGTAACTCCACAGTCTGATCTGTCAGTGTGTAATGTGTTACTCGTAGTGATGAACCTACAGAGAATTATCAGTGACTCTGCAGCTCCTCTCGGCTTTACGGAGCTTTATAGTGAGTTTCAGCTCATTGTTTATCTGTCCGACTGCAACTTTACTGTTTTGGTTCACTCTCAGTGCTCTCATAGCGTTGTTTTGGGCCGCAGCAAGCAGCTGTTTTCAGAGAAAGCTGTAAAAAGCCACTGTACACTACCTAGGATCATCTCATCATCTGTATCCCGGTCTGGCATTAGCATCATCATCAGTGTTATCTATAAACTGTGGTCTGGAGGCTCAGATCTGCTTCAATTCACTGTTCAGCCAAAACATTTTATTGTCTTCATTATATTGTCATGATACTTGATTTATTTACCTGTGTGTGTTTGTGTGTGTGTGTGTGTGCAGCGCCTCCTGGTCCACCCACTCCAAAGGTGACAGACTGGACAAAGTCGACAGTGGAGCTGGAGTGGATCCCTCCTGTGATAGACGGAGGGTCAAAGGTCACCGGCTACATTGTGGAATTCAAGGAAGTGAACAAGGAGGAGGAGGAGAAGAAAGCTCAGAGGAAGCTCCTGTTGAGCGACGAGGAGGAGAAGGAGCCCGAGAGCGACGAGAGCTGGGAGAAGGTAAAACAACAAACAACTGATGAGGCTGATGTCATCAGGTCTAGATGTAGAGCTGTGAAGTGGGAGGAGATATTTCAGGCGCCGCTGGCTTCACAAGTAAAAATCTTGTTCATGTTTGATTCTTTCTCCTCTATAGTTTGAATCAACATGAAACTCTCATGGTTGAAACATCAGAGCAAAAGATGAACAACTGTCAGAAGATATCTGGTTCTCTGATAGGTTGACGCTATGGACGTAAAGATTGTGGGGTAAAGGTTAACTACGACTCCCAAGGTGCATTTCAGGAACAAACAGCCAGTCACTGAGTGTAAAATTCGGTGATGGGCGCCACTGACGGCGGGCAGACGCTAAAGAGAAAGCTGATTTTATGATCTGCACGATTCTTGTTATCAAAGAACCAGATATTTTCTAACACAGTTGTTCATCTTTTGTCCTGATGATTCAACCAGGTGAGTTTCCAGTCGACACAGTTGTTTAACATTAACATCTGTAAGTCAATTTATGACAAACCTGCATCCGTCTCATTCATGCTTGACCATTTTTGTGGCACAAGAAGATGTTTCCATTATAATCCCGCCTACAAAGCTGTGATTGGTCAATTGTTTCTCCATCCACAGAAACAGCCATTAATGAGCACAATATGTAAATAAAATCTTTGTTTGTTGACACAACAGATTTTTTTTTCTCCTTTGAGAGATTCCAAAAAAAAAACATAAAAACAAAACTTCTCATTTAGAAACAGTTACACAGTTTGTCCATCAGGGAGCACTGTCCTGCTCAGTGCGTATCTGAGAAAGATTATGTTATGCGTTCATAAAAAAAAAAAGACTATTTGTTAAAATATTGGCGTTGGCCACTAAAATCCAGTTTTGCTCAAGCTGTCCTGATGTTCCTCTTCACTCTCCAGGCGAAGGACACAGAGATCAGAGGAACTAAGTTTGTAGTGGCTGAACTGAAGGAAGGCGGTCTGTACCGCTTCAGAGTCCGAGCTGTGAATGCCGCCGGCGTCGGCGAGCCAGGACTTGTGTCTGAGCTGATCGAGGTCAAAGACAGAACAAGTAAGCTTCTGATCCACCTATGAAGTGTGAGGAATTTGATTTAATCTGTCAGCACTGCAGGAAGTGCTTTCTAATGATAAGAACATTTTTTTTAATTGTCACCTTCTCCTTCAGTTCCTCCTGAGATGGACCTGGATGCCTCGGTGAAGGAGAGGATCGTGATTCACGCTGGTGGCACCATCCGCATCATTGCCTACGTTTCCGGTAAGCCCGCCCCAGAGATCTCCTGGTGCCGAGACGACGGCGATGTACCCAAGGAGGCCGTGGTGGAAACAACGGGCATTTCCAACTCTCTGGTCATCAAGAACTGCAGACGCCAGCACCAGGGCATCTACACCCTGAGAGCCAAGAACGAGGGCGGAGAGAGGAAGAAGGCCGTCATCGTGGAGGTTCTGGGTGAGTCAACGTAACCACAACGATCTTCTAAAAATATGAGCAGTGAAACAATAAAACATTATTTCTGACTGTCCATTGCTTGTTCCTCCAGATGTCCCTGGACCAGTCGGTCTCCCCTTCGCCGGCGAGAACCTGACCACCGACTCCTGCAAGCTTACCTGGTACTCCCCCGAAGATGACGGCGGCTCCGCCGTAACCAACTACATCATCGAGAAGAGGGAGTCGGACCGCATGGGCTGGACCTCAGTGTCCTATACGGTGACGAGGAACAATGCTGTGGTGCAGGGCCTCATCGACGGCAAGGGATACTTCTTCAGGATCGCAGCAGAGAACATCATCGGCATGGGACCCTTCATCGAGACAGACAAGATGGTGATGATCAAGGACCCCATCTGTAAGTCTCCATCTGTCGTACATTCAGGAAACAGACATTTACAGCGCTGTGGAAGATATTTGATATTTCAGTAACACTTTATTTTACAGGTCCATCATTTCTGAATAATTTCCTCGCCATTCCCAAGAAGTTTTTGCTTCTTATAGGGAAAAAATGGTCACAGTTTTGCTTGTTAAACTGGACTGCTGTGTTCTCACTCTGGACTATGCATTCTGAATTAAATGTACCAGTTCTGAAGTTAGTTGTCTCTATTTTCCCTATAATTATTACTGGATTACAGAGTGATTTTCAGGAAGTATGTTGTAAATTTTGCGGAGGTTACGGACCCGTAAAATAAAGCATTGCAGATATTTCTTATCTGCAGTTCAGATATCATTTTTAACAATCCATGAAATGTCTTAAAATGTCAGGCATCAGATCAAATTGTCCAAAATTTTAATTTACAAGGTCTTGGGTTCTTTCAAAGCAGCTGATTTGATGTGTTTTATTTTTTTGTCAGAATTAGTTGATTTCTTCAGAAGCAGAATTAGCAGTTGGACAGAGTTTTTAAAAAGTCCTACCATTGCCTCTATTAATACATCCTGAATTTTAGGAGTGTCAAATGCACTAATTTGGTATTAACTATAGAGATAAATAAAGATAAAGTTCTGTTTTATTTCATTACAAAGACTTGTTGATTTTCTGATTAATTTCCTTCAACTTTTCCATTTAAAGTAAATATCAATTAATCATCATTTATTATTGGAAACTTTATTTCTCATATATGTTGGGATTGTATTCTTGCCTGTAGACAAATTTCACATTTTTGAGTGTTGAACTGAACTGCTGTGCTCTGGCTGAAAGACTCTCCAGGCCAAGCAGCAAGTAACTGAATACAGTCACATTTATTTCCCTTATAATTAGTAAAAACATTTATTTGATTTGTTTTCCATCATTTTCATATTAATTCACAAAGCCAGACTGTAACCAAAAACAGAAACTAAAGCAAGATTTGATTGTTAAACTTTTTTCTGTATCGTGAGAAATTCGTCTTAATTAGAGTTTAGATCACAAGAAGATCCTGAAAAACAAATCAACCTGATGTAAAGGAAAAAAAACAAAAGTGACACAGCTCATTATTTTTGTCTCTTCCAGCCGTCCCGGAGCGTCCAGAGGACCTGATTGTCACTGCTGTCACCAAGGACTCCCTCTCCGTCGCCTGGAAGCCACCCAAGTACGACGGCGGCACCGAGGTCACAGAGTATGTCCTGGAGTCCCGCATGATTGGTCGGGACAACTTCACACGTGTGGGTGCAGACAACAAGCTGATGGACAGGAAGTTCACACTGAGCGGGTTGAAGGAAGGCTCAAGTCACGAGTTCAGAGTCTCTGCCGTCAACCAGGTGGGACAGGGCAAACCGTCCTTCATCACCAAACCCGTCCAGTGCAAAGACGAGCTTGGTGAGTGACACAACAAGACAACAAACTCTTTTCAGTTTTAAAACATCACATACCATGTGTGAAAAATGAGTAAAACAGGGAATACAAAAAAAAACTTCTTGAATTTGTTTGCCATGCCCCCCTAGAACCACCCACTGTGGAGCTGGACTGCAGGGAAAAGATGATGGTGAAGGTGGGAGACGCCTGCACGCTGTCAGGATGCTACAGCGGCAAACCTGCCCCGACTATCACCTGGATGAAGAACGACGAGGAGCTGAAGGCGGACGAGGAGATCAGCCTCCACAGCACCGCCCGCCACCTCAGCCTAAACATCAGCAAGGCCAAGAGAGAACACAGCGGCCGCTACAGCGTCAGCGTGGAGAACGCCGCTGGCACTCGCACAGGAATCTGCACCATCACCGTGGTCGGTGAGTCACCACAGAAACTCAAATGGATTCACATGCAGAGTTTAAAATCTGCTCTGAAGAACTTTTTTTTTTTAATTTGGTGTTAAACTGAGGGCATAATTTCCACTTGAAAATTCAGCTTTAACGTGCGCTCACAGCAACTTAAAGATGACTGTTTTTGCCCCTCGTGCCTACCTGTTTGTCACATAAAAATTAATATTGTTTAATCTGTACTTTTACTTTGTATTATGTAGTAAATATCCTCATAAAAATAACTGAACATCAGGCAAAGATAAGGCAGTAAAGGACAGTCATGTAGAGATGCAAATACAACATTATCTATCTAAATATCACAGCTCTTATTGTTACTACTCTTAATTATGGAAAGCACAATAACCAATGTCAATCTAATTTGTGAATTGCTATTATATATATTATATTACTTTACTTAATTGCGCCCCTCCAATTCTGAAACCAAACCTATGCCCTTAAAAGACAAAAAATAGCAAAACAAATATAAGAAAACTGATGTGGAGAATGACCTGTGTGAATTATTCCTCCTGCCAGATCGTCCTCAGCCTCCACAGGGCCCTGTGGTGTTCAACGAGGTCTACAGAAACCACATGGTGATCTCCTGGAGCCCCCCTCTGGACGACGGAGGCTGTGCCATCTCCAACTACGTTGTGGAAAAGAGAGACACCAACAGAGACTTGTGGATGCCTGTCACCTCATCCTGCACCAGGACCACCTGCAAGGTGGGCAGTTCAGCACTGAAATGCTCAGAGAGAAAATTTTTAGGGAAATTCACAAGTGATGTGACACCAGATAGTTTAAAGTAGAGAAAGTGGAAAAAAGTTTGCTCCAAGGTGAGCAGACTCACACTCCTCAGGCTTCACAACATAAGACTCAAGGGGACAATGGGCTATAGACTGCCCCTAACAATTCAAGATACATTGATTACATCAATGACAAAATAATGAGGAATGGATTGGCAATTACAGGACAAAAATAAAGAAAAAGGATTGAGGAAAGAAAAAAAAATAGTTTTAATTACATTTTTTTCATTCCAGCTATCCAGAAAATAATAATTTAGAAATAACCCCCCAAAAAATCTAGGGACTCAATAACTGTAAATATTCACATATTTCATGTTCCAGAGCTCATTCTAAGTATAAACATTGATGGACAGTGGTATATGTTTGTGTAATGACATATTCTCATTTGAACAGACAATAAGGCTAAATTGACTACAGTGACTGATTCTGTTCTTAATGATTTAACATGATTATGGTTATGTATCCATACTACTACACTACTACTCAATACTATTGCAGATACGCTACCTGAGTTTTCAAAAACTATACTTTTTTTGATACCTTGTTATAAAAAGTCGGGGTCACATTTCACATGTCTATGAGTTGTTAACAGCTCCACCAAATAGTGATTTTTCCCTCTAAACTTCTCACATGCTTTCATTTCAATAAATGTTCAAATGATCCAATATTTCAGCAAAAATCAAAGATTAGAGAAAAAGTCCAAAAACTGAAAACAGATTTGTGTATCAGAACTTTGTTTTTTCTTCTTTCCTCTCCCATTAATCATCTCACAACCCCTCAGATTTATCTGCTGACCCTTTGGAGGGGCCCGACCCCTAGGTTGGGAACCACTGGACTAAACTAGCTAACTGTATATAAAGTAGTGTAAACTAGCTCCACCTCCAGCAGCTACAACAGTAACATGCTGCTCTAACACTGATGCTTCACTATTAATAATCTAATGATGTCATATATAATAATATATCAGTCAGAGGGACCAAACCACTACTTTTACTGCAATACTTTAACTACATCAAGCTCAGAATACTTATGTACTTTTACTGTAGTAGGATTTTTCATGCAGGACTTTTTACTTGTAATGGAGTATTTTTACATTTCTGTATTGGTACTTTTACTGAAGTAAAGGATCTGAGTACTTCTTCAACCACTGTCAGCGATAAACATGATAGTAACTCTTCATTATTGACATCCTCCACTTGTTTTTTGCTTCAGGTGCCTAAACTGATTGAAGGTCGTGAGTACATCATCAGGATCATGGCTCAGAACATCTATGGCATCAGCGACCCCCTGCTGTCTTCCGAGACCAAGGCCAGAGACATCTTCAGTAAGTCCTGACAAACACATTGACAAAGCTACATCAAGAAACATTCAGAGATATTCATTATCTACTGTATGTATTGAGTTTAAAGTTGCAGCGTCTGATCAGTGTGACTGTGTTTGTTTCCATCACAGAGGTGCCCGATGCTCCCAAACAACCCACAGTTAAGGAAGTTTACCACGACTCCGCCCTCATCAGCTGGGAGCCACCCGCAGATGGAGGAAAGCCAATCACAGGCTACATCGTGGAGAGGAAGGAGACCATGGCCCACAGGTAGACAAACACACACACAAAGACACAGGTAGTTTGGAGGGTGAAGTTCTGGTCACAGCATGGCCTAAAGGATTGTTGGTTTATAAAAGAACAAACACTAACTCAGAAAAGTTCTACAACACATCAGAAAGTTGTTTTCAATCAAGGGCTGCCATAAACAATTATTTTTATTACCAATTGAACTGTTGATAATTTTTTTGATCAATCAATTGATTGTTTGATTTATGAAATGTCAGAAAATGTGTAAAATGTATATAATATTTCTCCATAGCCCAAGATGAAATCATCAGATGTTTTGTGTTGTCCAACCACCAGTCCACAACCAAAGACATTAAATTATTAATGCAGAGAAAAAAAGTGAATCTTAACATTGGAGGAGATGAAAACAGAGAATGTTTGACATTTTTGCTTGATGAATGACTTAAATGATTAATCAACAAATTGATTTATTGACTAAAGTCTCCGTCTTGAGATAACAAACTCAATCAATCACGGCTGTTTTCAGCTTACATAGAAGACAGCGGTGACCAACTCTGTAAAAAAGTGGAACAGTAATGTTGTCTAATTATAAAGACATGTTTGTCAGTGGCTAACAGATGTTCCTGCTTCTAGGTGGGTTCGCTGCAACACAGATAGAATCTTCCCGAAGGTGGAATACATGGTGACGGATCTGTTGAAGGGCTGTGAGTATGAGTTCAGAGTCAGAGCTGAGAATGTGGTTGGAGCTGGAGACCCAAGCCCACCATCAAAACCCGTCTTCGCCAAAGATCCCATCGGTAGGTTCAGCTCATAAAACACTTCTTTACTTCACCACAATTGCTCCATCAGCTTGGTACATTAATCCCTCCTTGTCCTGTGCTACAGTGAAACCTGGTCCTCCAGTGAACCTGCAGGCCATTGACCACACTAAGGAGTCAGTGACTCTTTCCTGGAAACCGCCTACTGACACCGGCAGAGGAAAGATCTTCGGATACCTGCTTGAGTATCAGAAGGCTGGAGAGGAGGAGTGGATCAAGGTAAGGTGGTCGTCCATATTTCATCTGGGTCACTTTGAAAGAAGGTTGCTTATAGTTCTGACTTTTACTGGACAACTTTCCACTTGTACAAAAGAAATATCAAAATCTAAAGGGATTTCCTTGACATTTTCCTGCGCACATTTCTGCTCCTCAAAGGATATGTGCTGTTGATGTGAATAGCCCTATGACCTTTCTACCACCTTTGTAATCTGCTCTAAGTTAAATATGATATTGACTTTCTGTCCTGCTGCTGTCCTCAGGTGAACCAGACTCCAGACTCCTGCCAGGAGACCAAGTTCAAGGTGATTAACCTGGATGAAGGTGCTCTCTACCGCTTCAGAGTTATGGCTGTCAACGCTGCCGGAGAGTCCGACCCAGCTAATCTGAAGGAACCAATCAGAGTGCAGGACAGACTTGGTGAGTCACTCACTCATTACTAAAATAAAGCTGTACAAGGGGTGACATTCATCAGCCAACTACATCAAAAAGTTATTGTTATTGTTTTGTGCGCTAAGTGCTATATACACAAAATGCAACATTACAGAATTAACATACACAGATTCTCACTACTTAACCTCTTATTGTTTCTCGTGTTCCTCTTCTTCACCCTGCCACCCCCTCAGAGCCCCCAGAGTTGATTCTGGATGCCGGAATGACCCGGGAGGTGAAGGCCATGGCTGGCACCCACATCACTTTGATGGCCACCATCAAGGGCATGCCCTTCCCCACCGTCATATGGAAGAAGAACGATGCCGAGGTACCAACCAGGGCCGACATTGAGACCAAACAGGACAGCACCAAGCTGGAGATGAGGTTCTGCAACCGCGGTGACTGTGGAGACTACACACTAACTGTGGAAAACCCGGCTGGATCAAAGACTGTCACCTGCACCGTGTTGGTCCTGGGTAAGGATGGCACAAACAGATTTTAGTTTTGAAAACATCAGTGTGATTATCTATTAATCAGTCTTCTCTGTGATGGATTCAAAACATTTTGTAAACTTTATCTTGTATGTGCTCCTCATGAAAAGTCATCATGTGTTTTCCTCAGACAAACCTGGTCCTATTCAGCACCTGCGAGTGTCTGATGTGAGGAGTGACTCTGCCTACCTGTCCTGGAAAGACCCAGAAGACAATGGCGGTGTTCGCATTACTAACTTCGTGGTGGAGAAGAAAGACACAGCGTCCACTCAGTGGGTCCCCGTCTGCTCCACATCCAAGAAACGCAGCATGATGCTGAAGCACCTGATGGAGGGCACGTCCTACGTGTTCAGAGTCGCTGCTGAGAACCAGTACGGCCGCAGCGAATATGTTGAGACACCAAAGGCCATCAAGGCCATGAACCCACTCTGTGAGTAACAGCACAGTAAACACTTAAACAGCCAATTTAGTGTGCTTGTACTGAGAGTAGATCTTAGAATGTTTTAACAACTAGAAACAGAAAACAAAAAAATACTCAAATTCATCACTCACAGGATAAACCTCTTATATTTATCATTTCATTGTAAATGGGGTCCCACAACAGAACAAAATCAACATTTTAGTACAAATGACTAAGTAAAAGTTTTTCTGCCAGCGTTTTCCATAGACTGCCTTTCTCAAACCATTTATTACTCAAAAACCAAACATATTGAGAATCATCCTCCTTAGTGACTATGGTAAGTGGGTGAATACTTCTCTGACAAAACCTTAATGTCTTTTGCTTTCCATCCTTCCAGTCCCTCCTGGTCCTCCCAAAGACCTGCACCATGTTGACGTGGATAAAACTGAGGTGTGGTTGGTCTGGAACTGGCCTGACCGCGATGGAGGAAGTGAGATCACAGGCTTCCTGGTCGAGTATCAGGAAGAGGGAGAAAAGGAATGGGATGAATGGAAGACCGTCAGCATCCCGGAGAGTCATGTGACCGGCCTGGAGGAAGGAAAGACTTACCGCTTCAGAGTGAAGGCTGAGAATGCCATCGGTCTTAGCAGACCCGACACCACTGTGCCTATCCTTTGCCAGGAGAAACTGGGTAAGATACAGAGACCAAACCCCAACACATTTCTTGTCCTCTTTCATAGGAATCTTAACTGGAGTGGTAAATTATAATTTGAAAACTATTCATGTTTATTTTCATTTGGAATTAGAGATGCAATGCTTTCTGTATCATCAGCATTGGTACTTTGGAATTGGTACTTGACATCAGCCTATCAACTTAATGTTGTTTGTGCTCAAAGCAAAGTAGTGTTTTTGGCGTACCTCTGATGGAATACTTTTGATCAGTTAACATTGGTTATTTCAATGTTTTTTAAACATAATGTGTAGTAGCAGGGAGTAACCACTTGAGTCTGCATGTTCACAGTGCCTCCGATTGTCGAGGTTGATGTTAAGCTCACCGAGGGCATCATCGTTAAGGCCGGCACCACCATCAGGCTGCCAGCTATCATGAGAGGAATCCCTGTTCCCACCGCAAAGTGGTCTATTGAAGGAGAGGAGATCACGAGCCAAGGCAACATCAAGATTGACACCGACAATTACTCCACTGTGCTCAACATCAACGATTGCACAAGGAACCACACTGGCACCTACCTGCTCACTGTCTCAAACCCAGCCGGTACTAAGACAGTGGCCTTAAATGTCACTGTCTTGGATGTGCCTGCTGCTCCTATAGGACCCGTCAACATCCTGGAGGTCACTCCTGACTCCATGATGATCGAGTGGCGTCCTCCCAAGGATGATGGCGGCAGCCCCGTCACCAGCTACATTGTGGAGAAGAGAGAGTCCAACAAGGAAACTTGGGGAGGCGTGAGCGCTGGCAGCCTGGCCACCAACCTCAACATAACCCGACTGCAGAAGGGAGTGGAGTATGTGGTTCGCATTCGTGCTGAGAACAAGATGGGTATTGGTGCTCCTCTGGAGAGCAAGCCCACTGTTGCTGAGCACACTTTCATGCCACCAAGCCCGCCTGGTAAACCACAGCCCTATGATATCTCAGAGGATGCTGTTACAGTGGGATGGACCATGCCCCTTGCTGATGGTGGCAGCCAGATCACTGGCTACCTCATTGAGCGCAGACACCATAAAGGAAAGTGGATCCGTGTGAACAAGACGCCCTGCAAGGACCTGAAGTACAGAGTTCTGGGGCTGTTTGAGGGCAATGAGTATGAGTTCAGAGTGTTCGCTGAGAATATTGCTGGTTACAGTGGCCCTTCTCCCATCTCTGACCCCTGCAAGCCCTGCAGGCCCATCACCGTCCCCAGCCCCCCTGTCAACCCCAAAGTTAAAGATTACAGCAAGACCACCGCTGACCTGGTGTGGACCAAACCCAACAAAGATGGAGGCAGCCCCATTCTGGGGTACACTGTGGAAATGAAGAAAGCTGATTCTGAAGAGTGGAAGAAAGTCAACCTGGATGACTTCATCAAGCGGTGCGCTTACACGGTGAAGGGCCTGGAGGAGGGTGTGACCTACAGGTTCAGAGTCTATGCCACAAACATGATCGGAGATGGAGAGCCCAGAGAAATCCCAGAGTCAATCACTGCTCAGGACATCCTTATCCCTCCAGAGATCGAGATGGATGCCAAATGCCGTGAGCGTCTCACTGTGCGCGTCGGTCACAACATCAACATCATTGGCTTCATCAAGGCCCGTCCTGACGCTGAGGTGCTTTGGTTGAAAGAAGAGACGGTTCTGGAGAACAACAAGCGTGTCACTATCATCCAGAACTTCCCTATGGTCCACCTGAAGATCAAGGAAGCCACTAGAGCTGACCATGGCAAATACACCTTGAAAGCTTCAAACGAGGGGGGCGAGGCTTCCTGCACCATCACGGTCAACGTGCTGGACAGACCCAGCCACTGCCAGAATCTCCACATGACCTATGTTACCAAGAACTCATGCATGGTCAACTGGGAGGCCCCTGAAGACAATGGCGGCTCTGAGATCACCAACTATATTGTGGAGTGCCGCGAGCCCAGCATTAGCATGTGGTCTATGATCTCATCCCATTGTACTAATCGCATGATCAAGGCCAAACTGATGGAGGGTCATGAGTACCTGTTCCGTGTCTGTGCTGAGAACAAGATGGGACCTGGGCCCACTGTGGAGACAAAGACTCCTCTGCTGGCCATTGACCCCATCGAGAAGCCAGGTGAGCCTGAGAACTTCAGGGCCACAGACATTGGCAAGAACCACGTCAATCTGAGATGGAGGAAGCCTGACTATGACGGAGGCAGCCCCAACCTCTCCTACAACCTGGAGTGCAAAGCCAAAGATGCTGAGGAGTGGCAGAAACTCAACACTGACACCCTGACCAACACCTTTTTCCTGGCTGACAAGTGTGTCGAGAACCAGATGTACACCTTCAGGTAGGTTACGGCATTCTTATTTTTAATGTTCATTCTGTTTTCCAGGGTTTTTCCTTTATCAGAGAGGGTCTTTGTTGGTACCCCAGGTTTGCATTTAGCACAATGTGAAATGACTCAAATAGCAAGTAGGGCTGTGTTACGGTTAGATGTTAAATCTGAACTTGACAGTGTTCTTCATAACACACAGAAGACGACATAACTGACAAAAACTAAACCATGGTTGTTGTGCAGTTTGAAACAAAGACAGTTTTACATACAAAACATTACTTAGAAATATTACTTGAAAACTTGAAAAAATGTTATTGTCCTATGTAACATAAATAAGTTTCTAATAATAAATCTTAATTATCCAGGGTGCAGACTGTCAATGAAGGAGGGGAGAGTGCTTGGGTGAAACTTGCCGATATTTTGGTGAGGGAGGAAATCCAGAAGCCTGTCATCGACCTGAAGCTGTCTGGAACTCTGACAGTAAAGGCTGGAGAGTCAGTCAGGATAGAGGCTGGCCTGAGAGGAAAGCCCCAGCCTGAGGTCAAGTGGAAGAAAGACAAGGCAGTTGGAGATAACCCCAGAATCAGCTACGAGACTGGCTCTGACTACTCCAAGTTCCTCCTGACCAAGTCCAAACGCAGTGACACCGGAAAGTATATTATCACTGCCACCAACTCTGCTGGCACATTTACAGCATACGCCAATGTCAACGTCTTGGACGTCCCCGGCCCAGTGAGGAACCTCAGGATCACTGGCATTGGAGCTGACAAGTGCAGAGTGGTGTGGGATATTCCAGAGGATGAAGGAGGCTGCGAGGTGGACAGCTACATTGTGGAAAAATGTGAGACCAGGAGGATGGTCTGGTCCACATACTCTGCCTCTGTGGTCACACCGTACTGCAACGTCACTCGTCTGGTGGAGTCCAATGAGTATATCTTCAGAGTGAGGGCAGAGAACAAGATGGGAACTGGCCCCGCCATGGAGAGCAAGCCTGTTACTGTCAAGACTCAGTTCAACAAACCTGGACCCCCTGAGGCACCTGAGGTCACAAAGGTAAGGACTCACTGTTTTATTTATTTTCATAAATTTGGATTATGCAAAAATATTAGAGCTGGTATGATCCTAGTTATAAAAACATTCACTTATTCAAAATTTTGTCATGCAGGTGAGTAAAGATGAGATGACGGTGGTCTGGGCTCCTCCTGAGAACGATGGAGGGAAGTCAATCACTGGCTACATCCTGGAGAGAAAAGAGAAGAGGGCAGTTCGCTGGGTGCCATGCACCAAGAGCGCCATCTCAGAGAGACGCATGAAAGTCACCAACCTGATCCCCAACCACGAGTATCAGTTCAGAGTGAAGGCCGAGAATGAGGTCGGCCTGGGAGAGCCCAGCAAACCCTGCAGACCCGTCGCAGCCAAAGATCCCATTGGTGAGTTTAGAGTTGCTGTCACAGCTGAGTTTACATCCTCAAATACTTTCTTCAGACCTGTGCTCAGGCCAGAGAACATGTAAACCACAGGAAGCTTAACATTTCATTGATAGAACTGAAGGCGTTAACCCTCACCCCTGTGTTCTCTGGTGTTTAAGTATTTTCACTGAACTCTGTTTTATTGTCCTTTCCTGCAGAGCCACCTGGCCCCCCTGCGGGCCTGAAGGTAGGCGACAGCACCAAGACCTCCATCACTCTGTCCTGGTCTAAACCTGTGTATGATGGCGGTGCCCCTATCATCGGCTACAGCCTGGACATGAGGCTAAAGAGTGAGGCGGACCCTGAGAAGCCCACAGAGGGCTGGAAAAGGATTGACACCCACGGCCCGCTGGTCCTCACAGAGTTCACCATCGGTCAGCTGGACGAGAAGTTGGAGTACGAGTTCAAGGTCTCTGCCCAAAACCAGGTGGGCTGGGGACGTCATGCCTACCTGAAGGAGGCCGTGTCCCCCAAGGAGATCCTGGGTAAGAATGAAGGTTTACTGAAACCGTGTCCAAATAAATGGATGTACCTTGTACGTGATAAATGTCAATAACATTCAGTCGTTTAATGATCTCAACATTAATGTTTCCATGGCAACAGAGGCTCCAGAGATTGACCTAGATGCCAGTTTGAGGAAAGGCCTGGCCGTCAGGGCTGGCTGTCCAATTAGGCTCTTTGCCGTCATCAGAGGAAGGCCCGCCCCCAAGGTGACCTGGAAGCGTTTGGGTGTGGACAACGTGATCCGCCGAGGTCACGTGGACCAGGTTGACACCATGTCCTTCCTGGTCATCCCAGAGAGCACCAGAGAAGATTCTGGAAAATACTCGCTGACTCTGTCTAATTCTGCCGGGGAGAAGGCCGTGTTTGTCCGTGTCAAAGTCCTCGGTGAGGAACAAAGAATGATATCAAAATTGTTTATACAGAACTTTTCTTTTAAAAATGCTTAATTAGGATGGAAATCAAACAATTTGTTATTCTCAAATTCATTCCCTGTAGATACTCCTGGTCCTGTTGGTGGCCTGGAGGCTACTGACGTCACCAAGACAACAGCTCAGCTGTCCTGGTTGCCACCAGAGAATGATGGCGGCAGCCCTATCCTCAACTACATCGTGGAGAAACGTGAGGTGGACAGGAAAACCTGGACCAAGTGCACAGAGGACCTGAAGAAGACCAGCTTCAAGGTGACCAACATGACGCCTGGTATCGAGTACTACTTCAGAGTCATGGCCTGCAACAAGTACGGCATTGGAGTTCCTCAGGACTCACCCAAGTCCTACCTGGCTGTCGATCCCATCAGTGAGTGTCAGCAAGGATTTTATCAACAAAGTTTAGCATGGCAGGGGATTTACAAAATATCTCATTAGTGGAAGTATAAACCCATCAGTGAAGGTGTTTGGTTCTACTTTAACATGTCACTCAGGCTTCAAAGTCTTTTTGTATATCATTACATTTAAAGGGAATTTAAAAATGAACACTGTCATCTCCTTGTATTTCTCTGCTTCTTCTTGTGTTTCCTTTCTAACACCTGCTTTGTGTGGTGCTCAGGTGAGCCAGACCCTCCAAAGAAGATGGACGTGTTGGAAATAACCAAGAACAGTGCCACTCTGGGCTGGCTGAAGCCACTCAGAGATGGAGGAGCCAAGATCAATGGTTATGTGGTGGACTACCAGGAGGAAGACGCACCAGAGGACAAGTGGACACCTTATTCTGTGGTGAAAGACCTGACTATTGTCGTGGTCGGTCTGAAGGAAGGAAAGAAGTACAGGTTCAGAGTAGCAGCCAGGAACTCAGCAGGAGTCAGCCTGGCCCGAGAGGCAGAGGGAGTGTTTGAGGTCAAAGAGCAGCTCAGTGAGTAGACCAGCTTAAAAATCTACCTCAATTTATAATTAACTTAAGACTGATTACTGACTGAAATATTTAACTTTATATTCCCACATGCATAGAAACGGTAAGAGTAAAATCAAGTAACTCTTTTATTCTTTTTCTTCCTTCCAGTGGCTCCTAAGATTATCATGCCTGACATTGTGACAGTCAGAGCTGGATCCAAGATGGTGGTCGAGGCCATTGTGGCGGGTAAACCTGCTCCATTCTGCAAGTGGAAGCAGGGCAACGAGGATGTGCTGACCTCTGATCGTCTGTCTGTTGTCAAGACGCTGACGACCTGCACACTCATCGTAAAGAATGTGACAAGAGCAGACAGTGGCTACTATAGCTTGTCAGCCGAGAACAGCACCGCCAAGATCAACCAGATCCTCAGAGTCATCGTCATGGGTTGGTTTGAATGACAGACACTGTAAAACCTGCTGGTTCTAAACTAAAAAGAGCTCAGTAGATTATTCTGTTTACAGCAATTGCAGATAGTATTTACAATAGTATTTTAAAATACAAATTTTACTCAGGACCTTTTCATTTTAACAATAATTTCCCATATAGAACTGCACTGTTAAGACAGCCTGGACAGATGAATATGGAGGAACAACCCACTACCTGCCTATACAACTAATGTGAATGATAAACAAATTATTTATTGGTTGTGTACAAGATCAGCAATTCATCCTCTTTGTCTCTGTAGACATCCCTGGACCCCCTGAAGCTCCTCTGGAGATCACTGAGCAGGACATCGATGCCTGCACGCTGCTCTGGAACTCTCCACAGGAGGATGGTGGCAGCAACATCACCAACTACATTGTGGAGAAGTGTGATGTCAGCCAGGGCGACTGGATCACTGTGTCCTCATCCTGCACCAAGACCAGCTTCAGAATGACCAAACTGACAACTGGCAAGGAGTACGGCTTCCGAGTCCGTGCCGAGAACAGGTTTGGCATCTCTGCGCCCATCTACTCTGAGAAGATGATTGCCAGATATCCATTTGGTGAGTCTGAACTTTACACTTTTAACTTACTGCTTTACTGTTAAAGTTCTAAGAATACTTAAGCCCTCAATATGTTGTTTTGTACTGTAAAATACTTTCATATTGTGGCTGTAATGAACAGGTTCAGAAGCAGGACTTTAGACTCTATCATTCTAAATGAACCTGTGGACTGACTGTTTTTGTTTTCCATCTAGATCCTCCCAGCGAGCCCAGAAACCTGCAAATTAACAAGATCAACAAAGACTTTGTCATCCTGTCGTGGGAGTGTCCCAGCATCGATGGTGGCAGCCCCATCACTGGATACTGCATTGAGAAGAAGGAGAGGAACAGCCTGCTGTGGGTCAAAGCCAACGAGTCAGTAATCAGAGCCACCCAGTACACCTGCACTGGCCTGATTGAGGGCTTGGAGTACACCTTCAGGGTGTCGGCCCTCAACTTGGCCGGACAAGGCAAACCTTGCAAACAGACCGACATCATCACCGCCAGGACTGCTGTCGGTATGAAAACATTCTTCAGCTGATAATTGAATAACCATCTCACAATTTCAAAATGGTGTATTTGTTTTGGAAAGTTAAAAAAATAAATGCATGGGAAATTTAATTATCAGGCCAGTGACACCAACCAGGTTCACACTCTTGTACACTCAACCTCAACCTCATTCTTCTTTGTTCAGATGCCATGACTGAGTTTTCAAACCTTTGTTTCTTTCCATCCAGACCCACCAGGTAAACCTGAGCCCATGGATGTGACCAAACACTCTGTGTCATTGGTATGGAGCCGACCCAAGCATGATGGTGGCAGCAAGCTGATTGGCTATTACATGGAGTACGCAAAGCTTCCGGAGGAGAAGTGGAAGCGCTGCAACGCCAACTGCATGAACATCCAGACAGAAAGTTATGTGGTGACTGGCCTGGAAGAGGGGCAGCAGTATCAATTTAGAGTTATCGCCAAGACCGCTGTTAACATCAGCCTTCCATCCGAGTTGTCCGACCCGATTCCTGTCATTGCTGAGAATGGTACGATTCCACACACCAAGGAGCACTGTAACTGAGATTAAATGATTGATAAATAATCTTGATTATTTTGTCTCCTCTACCTTTGCAGTTCCTCCTCGTGTGGAGCTGGGCATCAACATGAAGAACCTGATTGTGTTGAAAGCTGGAGAAAATGTCTTCCTTGATGCTGAGGTGTTTGGGAAGCCCCTGCCCAAGGTGAGCTGGAAGAGAGACGGAGCACCTCTGGTCCTTGCGGAGGGAATGAAGATGACCCAAAAGAAACACATCCACATACTGGAGCTCTATGCCGTCACCAGGAAGGAATCTGGAGACTATTCTATCACTGCTGAGAACATCAACGGTAGCAAGTATGCTACTATCAAGGTCAAGGTTCTTGGTAAGTTAGTTGTACTATTATTTTATTGTTTTATTTGTTTCTCATCATTTTTCTTGTACAAATAAACAAACTATCTCCCTCTGTGTCCCCTGCAGACAAACCAGGCCCTCCAGCCTCAGTGAAAACTGCTAAGGTGTTTGCTGACCGTGTTAAGCTGCGGTGGGAACCTCCACTGGCAGATGGCGGCTCTGAGATCACCAACTACATCATCGAGAAGCGTGAGACCAGCAGGGCCAACTGGGCGCAGGTCACCTCTAACATTCATGGACACATCACTGACTGCTCAGTGGAGAAACTCATCGAGGGACACGAGTACCAGTTCAGAGTGAGCGCTGAGAACCAGTATGGTGTGGGAGACCCCGTCATGACTGACCCTGTCATGGTCAAGAACCCGTACGGTATGTTCAGAGTACTACACTAAGCATCTTAAGCTGCAGTTCCTTTAATTGTCACTAAGTATGAATTCTCAAAAACTCAGATTGTACTGTATTTAAAAATTCACAGATACTGCGGGAAAACATAGTTTTCCACAATAACTAATGACTACTTCAACTTTTTCAAACTTAAAATCATGTTATAGGTTGTTCATTGTTGGAAAAAATTTAAATGAAAAAAATAGTTGATGTATATTATAGTTGATGTGTTCGCTGTCTTAAATCAATAAAATGGAAAACAATTAGATTTGATTGATTATCAATCTCCAGTTTTCACTCTAGTATGAGCATTTACCATTTACGATGTGATATGGCCAAAGTGTTAATCATTCATCAATCCTGGTTTTAGTCATTTAAGTTAACCTTCCTAACTCACCATGTTTTTCAATATTTGATATATGTTTTGCCCCTTCATGAGATATGATATAATCAAACTCTGACCTTATCATTGTGGGAGATCATTATGACGTTGTCTTGTCCCTCAGACGTCCCCGGTCCCTGTGAGCCGCCTGTCATCACCAACATAACCAAGGACTCCATGACAGTCAGCTGGAAGGCGCCAGCCAATGATGGCAGGGCCACCATCCTTGGCTACATGTTGGAGAAACGCGAAGCCACTGAGCTGACCTGGGCTAAAGTCAACCGCCGGCCGGTCATCGACAGGACCCTCAAGGCTGCTCAGCTAACTGAGGGCTCAGAGTATGAGTTCAGAGTCATTGCCATGAACAAGGCCGGGCTGGGTAAACCCAGTGACGCATCCAACGCTGCGCTGGCTGTCGACCCAGTCTGTGAGTACCTGCTTTAAATTACACACGCAAAAGTGGAAGGACAAACTTAAAATGCTTCAGACAGGACTGCAACTAACAAAACTAACTAACAAAAATAATAACATCTATGTCAACGTGATTCTTCTCCAGATCCTCCCGGCCCACCTGCCTTCCCCAAGGTGGTGGACTCCACCAAGAGCTCCATAAGCCTTAGCTGGACCAAACCGGCATACGACGGTGGATGTGAAATCATTGGCTACCTGGTGGAGTATAAGCTAGCCGATGGAGAGAACTGGACCAAGTGCAATGTCCCCAAGAAACTCCAGGCCACCAAGTTCCTGGTGACTGGTCTGATGGACAACACTGAGTACCAGTTCAGAGTCACCGCTGTCAACAAGATTGGCTACAGTGACCCCAGTGAGGTCCCTGGAAACCACATGCCCAAGGACATCCTCAGTATGTTCCTCTACTGTTTATTATACCACTTCATTTAGTAAATAACCTCACATGAAGTCACGTGAATCAAGAATTTTACCTTTTAACACTACTGAGTGACTCAGTGCAGTACAAACATAATATGGATGGACATCACCAGATCATTGATGGAATCATTATTAATCTTAGGCTGGAAATCTACTTGCTTTTTAATCATGCGTTTGTGTTAGACAACTGGATGTGTCGTTATTGTAAATTGTTCACATACACGCCTATGTACTTTGCATGTTACTGGAGGATTCCACTAGAGGGCACAACTAAGGAGAACTAAGGATATATTTAGAAATTCTGGATTTGCGTGATGTAAAATCCACCAAAATACGCAAAACGCAGTTGGTTACAATCTGCATCCAATTAAATAACTCTAATGTTTTTTCAAAGAAGTAAAATTAAAAATGTACTTTTTTTGATTTAAATGTAGCTCACAGGGGCGGCTCAAAAGGTAGAAGAAGTTGTTTATTAATCGGAAAATCAGCGGTTCAATCCCCGGTCAGCATGTCAAAGTGTCCATGGGCAATATACTGAGCCCCAAATTGCTCCTGAAGGAGCACGTCAGTGTGTGAGTGTGTGTGAATGAACGTTAGAACTCCTGATGAGCAGGTTGGCATCTTGTATGGCAGCATCTGCCATCAGTGTATGAATGTGTGTGTGAATGGGTGAATGTTTGCATATAGTGGAAAGTGCCATGGTGGTCGGAAGACTAGAAAGGAACTATATAAATGCAGCCTATTTAACATGTTAGTTTCTGTAAAAGGCCACATTATCATGACGAAACATCTGTAGAATTGAATGCCTATTCATGAGAAATCGAAAAAGAAAATTGCTGACTCTTGATGTATGGTAGCTGACAATTTAACTGGCTTAGCTCGCTAAAAAACATTAGTCAGACAACATGCTAGGAAAATACACAAGGTGGAGCATCTTCCTCATGCTCTATTGTAAAAGTCCAAATTGTAACAGTGATAAAGTGTTCTGAGGTGAAATGGTAGTGGAAAACAAATGGACCTGGTGGAAGGAACAGCATTTAGCATCTTGGAAATATTTGGTATTAGGTCAATGATTGTTTACTTATATCATGAAACTTTATCACTTAACAAAACAGCAAACATTTATTCACAGTATTGACCATTCTTAGTAAACTTGATTAATTTATGCTAGCTGTGTGCTAGCTATGGTAGCTTCTATGGTAACTTAAAAATGACACTGAATTGGTCATAGAAATTAAAATCCTCCTGTCAAAATTGACAAAGAAATAGCTATCCCTAATGAGTGATCCCTCTGTGTCTCCTTCAGTCGCTCCTGAAGCTGAGCTGGACGCCGACCTGAGAAAGGCGTTGGTTCTTAGAGTGGGTGTCACCATGAGGGTCTATGTTCCCCTGAGAGGACGCCCGGCGCCTAAAGTGACATGGACCAAGGTGGACGCCAACCTATCGGAGAGGCAGGGTGTGCTGATCAAGACGTCAGAGTGGGACACGCTGCTGATGGTTGAAGATGTTAACAGATATGATGCTGGCAAATACGTCTTGTCGCTCGAGAACAGCAGTGGCTCCAAGAGCTACACCATTGTTGTCAAGGTCCTTGGTAAGACTGTCTGTCAAAGACTGACAAGAACTTTCAGAAATATTGTATGAGAATATGTAAAATAGTATACAAAATCAGCTCAAGTTGGAAATTTTAAACTTTTTCACCCACAAGAAATTCCCACAATCATGAAAACATATTTGTATTCCCATCATGTGTGTCTGACTGTGACCTATTTTGTATTTCAGTTTAGTTAACAGATGCTTTGAACAATAATGCTTCTCTCCCCAGATTCTCCTGGACCGCCTACAAACCTGATTGTCAAGGAGACCTCCAGAAACCATGCCTTCATCACCTGGGATGCCCCACTGATTGACGGTGGAGGCCCAGTCAAGAACTACATTGTGGAGAAGCGTCTGGCCGAGAGGAAGGCATGGACATGTGTGTCGGCAGCATGTCTGAAGCCGTCATTCAGGATCACTAACCTGGAGGCAGGACAAGCCTACTGCTTCAGAGTGCTGGCTGAAAACGCCTACGGCATCGGAGAGGGCTGTGAGACCCCTGGCAGCATCCGGGCCTCAGGTAGCTACATTATACTTGCAGAAATAATTTTATAATATAAACCAGAATCATCATCCAGGTTTATATTAACTTTGATGATGAAAGGGCTAACAACAGCTGATTGTTGTTTTGTGAATTAGAATAGACCCTTTTTTGTACAGCAGAGTATTTTAGAATAGAGTACAGTAGAGAGTATGAAGGGCATTATTTTCGAGTAGTTATTAGACTAGTAGTACTTTTATAATTTAGTGGTTAAATAAATCTCAGGCCAGAGTGTGATGTTATCAGGTGTACCCTCAGGTTGCTCATTGTTGAGTGATATTTAATTCAGACCTTGCATATTCTGCAGATTACTATATCTTTATTTGTTATTTTTCCATTTATTGATGGAAGTCCAAAAACTTTTCACACAGCGCTTCTTAAGTTATCAGGAGTGGTGATCTCCGTAGGTGCATCTGCATTGCTTTCTGCCATTTCTGATATTGTGAGGTTATGTTAACACGTTGAACATGAGATTGTGATTCAGAAAACGTTATTTTCAAGCATTTCATTTTCACATGCAGGTAGATCAAGGCAAGAAGGGAGAGATTCACTAGCGTTAGCCAACACATTTATATAAAGAAATATACATTTGAATAGTAATTTTGGCATTTGATTATTATAAATTTTTTTACTATTCCATTTATATTCAAATCCCAAGATTCGTTCCAACAACCCTAGCAGCTACTTCTCTGACTGCAACTGAACCAAAAAATAAAAAGGCAAACAAAACTGAAAACAGAGCTGGACCTAAGAGTAATGCTCCAGATTGGTGACCAAGACATGCCAAAGTCAGGAAAAAGCTACAAGAATAACACAAATCTGAGACAAAAGAAAACCCATCATGAGTCCTACAGTCTCGTCTATATTTAACACATCTGGTTTAATACAAACCACATGCTCAGTTTTGACCCACTCTTTCCCTCTTCAGAACAACCTGGTCCCGTGATGGACTTCAAAGCTAAGAAGATCACCAAGGACTCGATCACCCTGGGCTGGAAGAAGCCCGTCGGTGATGGCATCAGTCACGTCAGCGCCTACATCCTAGAGCAGAGTGAAGGCGAGGAGAAGTGGAAACAGATCATGAAGGGCAAGAATACCTCACACACTGTCAGCGAGCTCACCGAGGGCAAGGAGTACTTGTTCAGAGTCAAGGCACTCAACGAGTCTGGAGAGGGACCACCTACCGACCTTGCCGTTGTTGCCAAGGACCAGTTTGGTAAAAAAATACTGTCAGATTCCCATGTAGCTTAATCACTAATGTTGCTAGTTATAACTGCTTTTTTGCTAAAAAATGAAATGTATTATTTGTGTTGTATTTCCATCTATTTTCTGACGTGCCATTTCCTTCTGACTTCAGTGCTGCCTGACTGCAACTTGAGCAGCCTGCATGATGGTTGCTATGTGGTGAAGGAGGGCAGTACCACACGTATCAACATCCCCATCAGTGGTGTACCCTACCCCACTGCCACATGGAAGAAGGGTGATGTAGCCCTGGGAGACACCGGTCGGATGTGCGTGGAGGCGTCTCAGGGCATCACCACCCTGCTGATCAGGGACTGCCAGAGAGGAGACGCTGAAACCTACACCATCAATGTCAGAAACAGCGCTGGCTCCAAGGACTGCAAGTTCCAGCTCAAGGTGGTAGGCAAACCGGGCATCTGCACCGGACCTATCAAGTTTGACGAGATCACTGCAGACGGCATCACCCTGGAATGGGAGCCACCCAAAGATGATGGCGGTGCAGAGGTGTCCAACTACATTGTAGAAAAGAGGAGGACGACAGACAACAAGTGGGCCACAGTGGCTTCAGCAATTCAGAAGACCACCATGAGGGTGATCCGCCTCCACGATGGAGTGGAGTACATCTTCAGAGTATTCGCTGAGAACAAGTATGGGGTTGGAGAGTATCTGAGGTCAGATCCGGTCATCGCCCAGCATCCATTCAGTGAGTATCACCCTCCTAATTAATGTTAGTTCAAAAGCAATCACGTCTTTTATAGTCTCTTGTTAGTCTGTGTTTACTACTTTCACTTCACTGTTTCAGAAACAGTGGTACGCTCAAAATCTAAAATGTTAATGTTGTGAAGTCCATTACTGAGCCCTAAACATTTCTTAAAGATCCTCTGTATTAAGATCCCTATGTATTGAGAAATACTCTGTTTGGAACAATAATGCCTGATAAAAAAAGTATAACTACCATGTTAAAATCTTTAGAGAGGCATCTAAAAATATGCATATATATATATATCATCTCAGAAGTTTAACTACTGGACACAAGATGTCTTCTACTTCACTGCAAAGTCTGTTCTCAGTGTATACGCACTGGAGGCTTCAAGTTTCTACGCCAGACTTGTGTAAATTGCATATTGGTTCACAATTGGCTTCTAAACTAGTTGTAATGTCACAAATCATACTCATCGGCTCGCCCCCTAAAATCAGATTTTCAATGGGCAGAAACTTTCCACTTTCAGCTGATGAATGTGAAAACAGCCTTGTTTTGTCAAACTCTGGACATACATCATGCTGCACAATGAAGCCCAAACATTCAATCTGTTGAGGGGGACTTTATATCAATTCTCAAAAGTCAGTTAATAAGGTGAAATTATTTTACCTGCTCCCAAAAGAACATTTTTCAATAGTTTTCCAGACATTTTCCAGATTCTAGTGTAGTAGTCTTATTTTAAGATACTAATGGTCGTTTCTAGAATATTTCTAGTGAAATCATCTTTGTTTTGGCTATTTTTCCCCCAAAATTGAATACATAAGATTATTTTTATTCGTGAAGATGACATAAACATTGATCAGGCACTTTCAGACATGTAAAGATTTTATCCCCTTGACTCACTCTTGTGTGTTGCATCTGTTTATTACATTCTTTCCTAATCCCTCCATCACTCTGTCATTCTCTGCTGCCTCCAGATGTGCCTGGGGCACCTGCTCCTCCAGAGATTGCGAGCATCCGCCACGAGTCAGCCATCCTGACCTGGGCTGATCCAAAGGATACTGGTGGCTCCACAATTACTGGTAACTGATTGTGATGGATATCCATTTATAGCTAATCAGAAAGGAATAGCAAATAGCGATTAGCAGATGACCAACTGATTTTGTGTGCTCTCTAGGATATCATGTGGAGTTTAAGGAGAGGAACAGTCTGATGTGGAAACGAGCCAGTAAGACTCCTCTGAGAGTGAAGGAGTGCAGAGTCACTGGCCTGATAGAGGGACTAGAGTACGAGTTCAGGGTAATGGCCATGAACATGGCGGGCCTAGGAAAGGCGAGCAAGGCCACTGAGGGTGTGGTTGCCCTGGATCCTATTGGTGAGTTCACAGCTTTTGGAAATGTGTTTTCTGAACTCATGAAAAGATCATTCTTCTTTAGTTTACATTACAATCGGGTTAATTTTTTACATCTCATACTTGAATGAAAAATGCTGCTTTTAATAGCATTGGTTGTATTTTCGCTATGTTCTGTCAGATCCTCCTGGCAAGCCCGACGTGATCAATGTCACCAGGACCACAGTCACTCTGATGTGGACCGCTCCCAAGTATGACGGCGGCTACAAGCTGACTGGCTACATGGTGGAGAAGCTGGAGGCTGGCGGTAAGGCCTGGATGAAGGCCAACCATGTCAACATCCAAGATTGCGCCTTCACTGTCACCGACCTAACCGAAGGATCTCAGTATCAGTTCAGGATCAGGGCTAAGAACTCTGCTGGGGCTGTCAGTGTTCCTTCAGAGCCTACTGATCTTCTGACCTGCAAGGATGAGTACGGTAAGCTGATGTTACTGTAATACAAAATGAAGATGTACTTAGTTTTACATACATCAGGCCTTAAAAGTCAGAAATATTATCATAAATTTGAGTTTATAAGGTCTGTAGACTGTTATAATTTGCTTCTGTCTTCTGTGCAGAGCCTCCGACCATTACTATTGACCCAGACATGAAGGATGGTGTATCGGTCAGGGCAGGAGACACAATTGTGATCTCAGCCTCCAAGATTGTTGGCAAACCCCCACCCATTGTTGTCTGGTCCAAAGCAGGCCGTGAGTTCAAGACCTCTGACACTGTCACCATCACCAGCACTCCTACCTCCTCCACCTTGGCTATCAAGTATGCTAGTAGAAAGAACACAGGAGAGTACACCATCACTGCTAGCAACCCCTTCGGCATTAAGGAAGAACACGTAAAGGTCAAGGTCCTGGATATCCCCGGACCTCCAGGCCCTATTGAAGCTAGTAACATTTCAGCTGAGAAGTGTACTCTGACCTGGCTTCCACCAGAGGAGGACGGAGGCTGCTCCATCAAGTCCTACATGCTTGAGAAGAGAGAGACCGGCCGCCTGCAGTGGACCAAGATAGCAGAAAACATCGTAGACTCCAGATATGTAGTCCACAAACTGATCAAGGGCAATGAGTACATCTTCAGAGTGTCTGCTATAAACCAGTATGGCACTGGGGACTCAAGCCAGTCTGGTCCAGTCAAAATGGTTGACAGTTTCCGTAAGTTTAATTTAGTTTATACGCGTTTATCATGGCTCATCTTTTTCAGTTCTGTGTTTCTCATTGTCAGGTGAAATTTTTTGTAGTTAAGTTAATTATTACACTTAATTCATTACTGGATGCATGGAATCTTTTCAGAATAATGATTAGATGATTTCAAATCTCAGATTTTAAAGTGCAACTGACCATAATGTAATTATTTCCCTTTAGGTCCACCAGGCCCACCCTCAACCCCAGAGATTGAAAACATCAGCAGGAATGCTGTCACCATTTCATGGAAGAGACCAGTGCAGGATGGAGGAAGTGACATCAGAGGATATAGTGTACAGAGGAAGGAGAAGAAAGGAATGAGATGGGTGAGAGCCAGTAAGAGGACGGTCCCTGACCTGCGCTTCAAGGTGCAAGGCCTGAATGAGGGAGTAGAGTATGAGTTCAGAGTCACTGCTGAGAACAGAGCAGGATTTGGGGAGCCCAGTGAACCATCGCGCCCTGTGATGACCAAGGACATTGTGTGTAAGTAAAAATGGAGTTGTCTCAACAAGAAAGTTACATACACGTACATGGCAGAAAAATACACATAAAGTGTGGTCCTCATAAACTTTGTTTTTCTTGTTTATTAGATCCACCTGGTCCTCCATCCAACCCCAGAATTACAGACACCACAAAAACCTCAGCCACCTTCGCCTGGGGTCGACCCTTCTATGATGGTGGTCTCGAAGTAGAGGGCTACATTGTTGAGTACAAAAAGGAAGGGCATGATGACTGGGAGACGGAGACACAGTACACCCTGAAAGCTACTGAATATGTTATTGGTAAACTTCAAAAGGGAGGTAAATACCACTTCAGAGTCAGAGCTGTGAACTCTGAAGGAGTTGGCGAGCCTGCAGAGGTCGAGAAAGTGACTGAACTGGTGGACCAGGAGATGCTGCCAGACTTTGAGCTGGATGCTGAACTCAGGAGAACCCTGGTGGTCAGATCCCGTGCGTCAATCCGTATGTTTGTTCCCATCAGGGGCCGTCCTGTTCCTGAAGTAACCTGGACCAAAGATGACACCAATCTGAAAACACGTGCGCATATTGACACCACAGAATCTTACACACTATTGGTGATTCCTGACTGCACCAGATACGATGCTGGAAAGTACCACCTTTGTCTGGAGAATGTTGCTGGAAAGAAGACTGGCTTTGTTAATGTAAGAGTTCTGGACACGCCAGGACCTCCAGTTAACCTCAAACCTAGAGAGATCACTAAAAAGGGCATTACCCTCCAGTGGGAAATCCCTATCATCGACGGTGGTTCTAAGATTCACAACTACATTATCGAAAAGAGAGAGGCCACCAAGAAGGCCTACACAGTCCTTAGCACCACATGGCAGAAGTGTTCTTTCAAGATCCCTGACCTTGAGGAGGGAGCGTACTACTACTTCCGTGTCTCTGCTGAGAATGACCTGGGTGTAGGTGAGCCTGCTGAAACCCCTGAGCCGATCAGGGTGTCCCAAGCCCCCTCTGCCCCCGAGAACTTGTATGTCACAGATGTGACTGCTGACACTGCCAGCTTGGCCTGGGCCAAGCCCCTGCATGATGGTGGCACCTTGATCACAGGATATGTCATTGAGGCCCAGAAGAAGGACACTGACCAGTGGGTCCATGTGGCCACCATCAAGGCTCTGGACTACACTGTCACAGATCTGATTGAGGGTGCAGAATATACTTTCCGCATAATGGCAGTCAATGCATCAGGCAGGAGCGACCCCCGTGAGAGCAGGCCTGCTATTATCAAAGAGCAAACCTCCGCCCCAACCTTTGACCTACGTGGAGTCTACCAGAAGACGGTCATCGCCAAGGCTGGAGACCGTGTTAAGGTGGAGATTCCAGTGCTAGGCAAACCCAGACCTGTGGTTTCCTGGAAGAAAGGAGACACAGTGCTGAAGGAGACACAGAGAATCAACGTTGAAACCACACCAACATCAACCATCCTCAATATCAGTGAGATTAAGAGGACTGATGGAGGCCAGTATTCCATGACTGGAAAGAACATGCTGGGTACACTGACTGAGACAATAACAGTCTTGGTCCACGATATTCCAGGGCCTCCTACAGGTCCAATTAAGCTGGATGAGGTCTCATGTGATTATGTTCTCATGTCCTGGGAGGCACCAGAGAATGATGGAGGCGTTCCCATCAACAACTATATTGTTGAGATGCGGGAGACCACTGGTACTTCCTGGGTGGAGTTGGCAGCCACAGTGATCCGCACCACATTCAAGGCAGCCCGGCTCAACACTGGAACTGGATATCAGTTCCGAGTCAAGGCTCAGAACAGATACGGCATTGGACCTTCCATTATCTCTGAACCAGTGATAGCTGCCTATCCATTTGATGTGCCAGGGCAACCAGGCACTCCTGTGGTCACATCTTTCAACAAGGATGCTATGACCCTGAGTTGGCATGAGCCATCCTCTGATGGTGGCAGTGCAATCTTGGGTTATCATGTGGAGAGAAAAGAGAAAAATAGCATTCTTTGGCAGAGGATCAGCAAAGCTCTTGTTGTTGGAAATATCTTCAAATCGACAGGACTTGTTGATGGAATCCAATATGAACATCGCGTTATTGCTGAAAACTTGGCCGGTCTCAGCAAACCAAGCAAACCCTCTGAGACTATGTATGCTTTGGATCCAGTTGATCCACCAGGCAGGCCTGTGGCACTGAATATCACTAGACATGAAGTGACAGTTTCATGGACCAAACCAGAGGGGGATGGTGGATTTTCCATCACTGGATACACAGTGGAGAGGAGAGAGCTGCCCAATGGACGGTGGCTCAAAGCCAACTTCAACAACATTCTAGAGACCATTTACACAGTCAGTGGTCTGACTGAAGATGCCACTTATGAATTCCGTGTGTTCGCTAGAAACTCAGCTGGTGCTGTAAGTGCATCATCCCAGCCATCAGAAGCAATCACGTGCAGAGATGACATTGAAGAGCCCAAGCTTGATGTTGATGCATCTTATAGCAGCAATGTTGTTGTCATGGCAGGAGAGGTGTTCACACTGGAGGCCAGTGTGACTGGCAGGCCAATCCCATCTCTGGTATGGACCAAGGAAGGAAAGGAGCTTCAGGATACAGCCAAGTTAGAAATAAAGACATCTGACTTCCACACAACTCTGAAAAACAAAGACTCCCTGAGGAGGGATGGTGGTGTTTTTACTCTGACTGCCAGCAACCCTGGTGGCTTTGCCAAGTTCACATACACTGTCAAGGTTCTTGACAGACCTGGACCACCAGACTCACTTACTGTTACTGGCATTGCTGCTGAGAAATGTGTTCTCAACTGGCTGCATCCAACACATGATGGCGGTGCCAAGATTGAGTACTTCATCATTCAAAGGCGTGAGACCAGCAGGTTGGCATGGACAAATGTTGCCACAGACCTTCAAGCAAACAGGTTCAAGGTCACTAAGCTTTTGAAGGGTAATGAGTATGTCTTCAGAGTCATGGCTGTTAACAAGTATGGTGTAGGTGAGCCCCTGGAGACTGAACCTGTCATCTGTGCCAACCCATATGTCCCTAGTGACCCTCCACAGCAGCCTGAGGTCACCACCATTACAAAGGACTCCATGGTCGTCTGCTGGGAACGCCCTGAACATGATGGAGGCAGCAGAATCAACACCTACATAATTGAGAGAAGGGATAAGACTGGCCTGCGCTGGGTGAAGTGCAACAAGAGGACTGTAACTGACCTGCGATTCAAGGCCTCTGGCCTCACACCAGGACATGAGTATGAATTCAGAGTCCTTGCAGAGAACAATGCTGGTCTAAGCCAGCCTAGTCCTTCCAGTCCATTCTACAAAGCGATAGACACCATCTTCCAGCCTGGACCTCCTGGGAACCCCAGAGTGCTGGACACAACCAAGTCCTCCATCACCCTTGCTTGGAACAAGCCTGTCTATGATGGTGGTTCTGAAATCACTGGCTACATTGTGGAAACCTGTTTGCCTGAGGAGGATGAATGGACAATTCACACTCCCAAGAAGGGATGGACAGCCACCTCCTTCACTATCACCGGTCTGAAGGACAACCAACAGTACAAGATCAACATCTGTGCCACTAACTGTGAAGGTGTGGGAGAGCCTGCTGCTGTCCCTGGTACCCCCAAGGCTGAGGACAGGCTTCTTCCTCCAGAAGTTGAACTTGGAGCAGAACTGCGCAAAATTGTCTGCATCAGAGCCTGCGGCACACTAAGACTCTTTGTCCCTATCAAGGGCAGACCAGCACCTGAAGTAAAATGGTCAAGAGAGCATGGAGAATCCCTGGACAAAGCTAACATTGAAATCACCCCCTCATTCACTACTCTTCAGATAGAGAATGTTGACAGGTTTGATGGAGGTAAATACTTAGTGTCTGTAGAAAATGCCTCAGGAAGCAAGACAGCCTTTGTTAATGTCAGGGTGCTAGATACTCCTGGAGCACCTCAAAACCTGATCATCAAGGAGGTCACTAGAGATTCAGTTTCCCTTGTTTGGGATGCACCTATCATTGATGGTGGCTCCAGAGTGCGCAACTACATTGTGGAGAAGCGTGAATCAACCAGAAAAGCCTACTCAACTGTTTGTGCTCAGTGCCACAAGTCCAGTTGGAAAGTTGGAGACTTGGAGGAAGGAAAGATGTACTTCTTCAGAATCCTGGCTGAGAACGAATATGGAATTGGCCTCCCAGTAGAGACTGTTGAACCAATCAAAGCTTCAGAGAAGCCTCTACCACCAGGAAAAGTGTCCCTCCATGAAGTCACCAGCACCACTGTTAAATTAACTTGGGAAAAGCCTGACTATGATGGCGGCAGCAGAATCACAGGCTATATTGTTGAGATGCAGGGTAAAGGGAGTGAGAAGTGGACTGTGGTCATGGTGGTGAAGACCAATGAGGCTCTTGTAACTGGCCTTACCCAGGGAGAGGAGTACATGTTCCGTATCTCAGCTACCAATGAAAAGGGAGTTAGTGACCCACGTCCTCTGAGTATGCCTGTGGTTGCTAAAGACCTGGTCATCCCACCGGCTTTCAAATTGGTTTTCAGTACATTTAGTGCGCTAGCAGGAGACGATCTGAAGATAGACGTACCATACACTGCCTATCCAAAAGCGACAGTAACTTGGCTCAAAGATGGTGTTGTTCTCAAGGAGACAACAAGAGTTAATGCTGAAGCCACAGACAAAATACTTCACCTGGTCATTAAGGAGGCTTGCAGAGATGATGTCGGTACATACACTATCAAACTGACCAACACAGCCGGAGAGGCATCTACAGACATCAGTGTTGTTGTTCTAGATAAGCCTGGTCCTCCAACCGGCCCCATTAAGCTAGATGAGGTCACTGCTGACAGTGTGACTCTGTTCTGGAATCCTCCAGAGTATGATGGTGGTTGCGCCATCAACAATTACATTGTTGAAAAGAGAGACACATCTACCACTAACTGGCAGATTGTGTCAGCTACAGTGGCCAGAACCACTATCAAGGCAGCCCGTCTGAAGACTGGATCTGAGTACCAGTTTAGGATTGCTGCAGAGAATAGATATGGCAAGTCCTCAGTCCTGCTCTCTGATTCCATTGTTGCCCAGTATCCATTTGAGGTACCCAGCTCACCACGTTCTGTTGTGGTCCAGTCAGCCACCAAGGAGAGCATGGTGGTTGTATGGGAGAAACCAAGCAATGATGGTGGAAGCAAGATCTTGGGCTACCACTTGGAGCTCAAAGAGAGAAACAGTATACTGTGGGTGAAACAGAACAAACAGCTCATCCCAGAGACCAGATTCAAGGTTGTTGGCCTTGAGGAAGGTATTGAATATGAATTCAGAGTCTATGCTGAGAACATTGTCGGCATCAGTAAAGCCAGCATATTGAGTGAAATGCAAGTGGCCAGAGATCCTTGTGACAAGCCAGGAAAACCAGAGGCTGTCATTGTGACCAGAAACCAAGTGACCCTTAGATGGACCAAACCTGAGTATGATGTCGGCATCAAGATTACAGGCTATGTGGTTGAGAAGAAAGAGGGAACTGGCCGCTGGATGAAGGCCAGTTTCACCAACATCATTGAGACTACATTTGTTGTCACAGGTCTTACTGAAGATCAGATATATGAGTTCCGTGTCATTGCCAGAAATGCAGCAGGTGTATTTAGCCAGCCTTCTGATTCTACTGGAGCCATCACTGCAAAAGATGAAGTGGAACCACCAAAGATTGACTTGGAGGCTAAGTATTCTCAGGTTGTGGTGGTAAATGCTGGAGATACATTCAGGCTTGAGGCTGCTATCTCTGGCAAACCTGTGCCCACAGTACACTGGATAAAGGAGGGCAAAGAGATTGCTGAAGCAGCACGCCTAGAGATCAAGAACACAGACTTTACTGCCTGTCTAGTTGTTAAAGAAGCCATCCGTGTTGATGGAGGCCAGTACACTTTACTAGTAAAAAATGTTGGAGGAGAGAAAACTGTTAACATTAATGTAAAGGTTCTGGACAGACCAGGTCCTCCTGAGGGCCCTATTTCCATCTATGGTGTCACCAGTGAGAAATGTTCCATTTCCTGGAAATCACCCTTGCAAGATGGAGGTAGCGATGTTTCCCATTATATTGTGGAGAGGAGGGAAACTAGCAGACTGGTTTGGACTGTAGTTGAATCCAAAGTTCAGACCCTGAACCTGAAGATCACCAAACTTCTTCCTGGTAATGAGTATATCTTCAGAGTGATTCCAGTCAACAAATATGGAGTTGGTGAGCCTCTGGAATCTGAGGCAATGATTGCCAAAAATCCATTTGTGACTTCTAAGCCACCAACGAATGTAGAAGTCTCCACCATCACCAAAGACTCCATGGTAGTGACCTGGGAAAGACCAAGTAATGATGGTGGCAGCCCCATCCAAGGCTATATTATTGAGAAGCGTGATAAGGATGGTGTGAGATGGACCAGGTGCAACAAGCGTACAGTGAGTGAGATCCGCTTTAGAGTTACAGGGCTCCTAGAAAACCACAGCTATGAATTTAGAGTTGCTGCAGAGAATGCTGCAGGCATTGGCACACCTAGCCCACCAACCACGTACTACAAAGCATTGGATCCTATCTTCAAACCAGGCCCACCAAACAATCCCAAGGTGGTAGATACATCAAGGTCCACTGTTTCCCTTACATGGGGTAAACCCATCTATGATGGAGGCTGTGAGATTCAGGCCTACATTGTTGAGGCATGTGATGGGGCATTTGATGAGTGGTTTATGTGCACTCCTCCCACTGGAATCACAAACACCAAGTTTACAGTGAAAAATCTTCTGGAGAAACATGAGTACCAATTCAGGGTGTGTGCCATTAACAAAGTTGGTGTGGGTGAGCATGCTGATGTTACAGGGAAAATTATTTTGGAAGAGAAGCTTGAGGCTCCTGATCTTGAGTTGGATGCTGATATGAGAAAGATGATCAACATTAGATCTGCAAGCACCCTTAGGCTGTTTGTTCCTGTGAGAGGTCGTCCAGCTCCTGAGCTGAAATGGGGCAAGGCTGATGGCGAAATTAAGGAGACCGCCCAGATTGACAATACGGGCAGCTATGCTTCACTTGTCATTGAGAATGTTGACAGATTTGATAGTGGCAAGTATACCCTAACAGCAGAGAATGCCAGTGGAGTGAAGTCTGTCTTCATCAGTGTCAGAGTCCTGGACTCACCTAGCCCTCCAGCTAACTTCATGGTGAAAGAAATTACCAAGAACTCTGTCACTCTCACATGGGAGCCTCCACTTCTTGATGGTGGCTCAAAGATTAAACATTACATTGTTGAGAAGCGTGAAAGCACCAGGAAGGTTTACTCTACCATCACCACCTGCAACAGGATGTCATGGAAAGTTGAACCTCTTCCAGAGAGTGGAATCTTCTTTTTCAGAGTCCTGGCTGAGAACGAATATGGTGTGGGTCTCCCTGCTAAAACCTTTGAACCAGTTAAGATATCTGAGAAGCCTCAGCCACCTGGTAAAGTCAGTGTTGTTGACGTTACTAGTAGCACTGTAACCCTCACTTGGGAGAAGCCTGTTCATGATGGTGGCAGTAGGATCAATCAGTATGAAGTTGAACTGACGCCTAAGGACAGTGAAGCTTGGTCTTTGTGTGCTAGTGGGAAGGGGCTAGAGACAGTGGTGACAAACCTACTCAAGGGAGAAGAGTACCAGTTCAGAGTTGTTGCTGTCAATGACAAGGGCAAGAGTGACCCCAGACAACTGGTTCAATCAGTTGTGGCGAAGGACCTTGTGATTGAGCCTGCTGTTAGACCTAAAGTGAGCACCTACTCTGTCCAGGTGGGCCATGACCTCAAGATTGAGGTCCCAGTGGCTGGTCATCCAAAGCCAACCATCACCTGGACCAAGGATGGAGCTGCCCTCAAGCAGACCACCAGAGTCAATGTCACTGACTCAGCAAATCTCACCACTCTCACCATAAAGGATGCCACCAGAGAGGATGGAGGCATGTACAGCATAAACATTGCCAATGCCCTGGGATCTAAGGATGCAACTATTGAAGTGATCACCCTTGACAAGCCAGGCCCACCAACAGGCCCTGTGAAGTTGGAGGATATCAGTGCTGAGAGTATCACTCTTAGCTGGGAACCTCCTACGTATACAGGTGGCTGCCCAATCTCCAACTATGTGGTGGAGAAGAGAGACACAACCACAACAAATTGGACAGTCGTGTCTGCCACTGTGGCCAGAACCACACTAAAAGTAGCCAATCTGAAGACAGGTTCTGAATACCAATTCAGAATCTATGCTGAGAATAGATATGGAAAGAGTTATGCAATTGATTCAGAGCCTGTTGTGGCTCAGTATCCATTCCAGGAGCCTGGACCATCAGGAACACCATTTGTGTCTTCATACACTAAAGATTACATGGTGGTTGAGTGGCACAAACCCCCATCTGATGGAGGCAGCGCCATCTTGGGCTACCATTTGGAGAGGAAAGAGAAGAACAGTATCCTCTGGACCAAGATCAACAAAACTCTCATCCAAGACTGCAGGTTCAAATCCACTCCTCTTGAGGAAGGCATTGAGTATGAGTACAGAGTTTATGCTGAGAATATTGTTGGCATTGGAAAATGTAGCAAAGTCTCCGAGGTCTATGTGGCCCGTGACCCATGCGATCCTCCTGGCCGTCCTAAGGCGTTGATTGTGACCAGGCACTCAGTGACACTGAGGTGGAGTCCCCCAGAGTATGATGGTGGAAGCTTAGTTACTGGCTATGTAGTGGAGAAACGTGACCTCCCTGAAGGAAAGTGGATGAGGGCCAGCTTTGCAAACATCCTTGAATATGAATTCACAGTTACTGGCCTGAAAGAAGACAGTAAATATGACTTCAGGGTAATTGCAAGGAATGCAGCTGGTGCTGTCAGCAAGCCCTCTGAGAGCACAGGATCCATCACAGCTAAGGATGAAGTTGAACCTCCCAAGTGTGAGACAGATCCTATGTATAACCAGACCCTTGTTATCAATGCTGGAGAGACGTTCAGTCTGGAGGCCAATGTAGAAGGAAAGCCCATCCCCACAATTCAGTGGTTCAAGGGAGATGTTGAAGTTGAAAATTCAGCCAGAGCTGAGATTAAAAACACAGATTTTAAGGCTCTGCTCGTTGTGAAGGACGCCATAAGAGTGGATGGTGGACAGTACACACTGGTTCTGACTAATGTGGCTGGATCTACAACTGTCCCATTCAGTGTGAAGGTCCTGGACAGACCAGGCCCCTCGCAGGGACCTCTTACTGTCAGCAACGTCACTGAGGAGAAGTGTTCACTGTCATGGCTGCCACCTAAGCACGATGGAGGTAGTAGTGTTTCTCACTATATCATCCAGAAGAGAGAAACCAGCCGCCTGGCATGGACAGTGGTATCCAGTGACTGTGGAGCTACCATGTTTAAAGTTACCAAACTGTTGAAGGGTAATGAGTACATCTTCCGAGTCATCGCCATCAATAAATATGGCGAAGGTGAGCCTCTCGAATCAGCACCAGTTATCATGAGAAATCCATTTGTTCCTCCTGGCTCACCTAAAGAGCTTGAGATCACCAACATTACCAGGGACTCCATGACTGTCTGTTGGAACCGCCCTGACACCAATGGAGGCAGTGAGATTGTTGGTTACATTGTTGAAAAGAGAGACAGAGCTGGAGTAAGGTGGACCAAGTCCAACAAACGCAGAGTGACAGACTTGCGTTTCAGAGTAACAGGACTGACCGAGGACCATGAATATGAGTTCAGGGTGTCTGCTGAGAATGTAGCTGGAGTGGGTCAGCCAAGCCCAGCTACCCCCTACCTCAAAGCCTGTGATCCCACCTTTGAACCAGGCTGTCCCACCAATGCCCATGTGGTCGACACTACCAAAGACTCCATCACTCTGGCCTGGCACAGGCCTATATATGATGGTGGTTGTAATATTCAAGGCTACGCTGTGGAAATAACCAAGGCTGATGAGGAGGAATGGACGATATGCACACCACCATCTGGAGTAAATGCCACCAGTTTTACCATCACTAAGTTGATTGAACACCAGGAATACAAAGTGCGCATCTGTGCCATAAACAAGCTGGGTGTTGGTGAGCCCACAGAGATCCAGGGAGTCGTGAAACCTATTGATAAGATTGATCCTCCAGAGATGATTCTGGATTCAGAGCTCAGGAAGGGAATAGTTGTCCGTGCAGGAGGCTCAATGAGAATCTGCATTCCATTCAAAGGCCGTCCTGCTCCTGAGATTAGCTGGGCCAAAGAGGATGGAGAAATGCCTAGTAAGGTTCAGATCGAGACTGGTGAAGATTATACACAGCTCTCCATTGACATCTGTGACAAGTATGATGCTGGAAAATATATCCTCAACTTGGAAAATAGTGCTGGCACCAAATCAGCCTTTGTCTCTGTCAGAGTTCTTGACACTCCAGGTGCCCCTTTGAACCTTATAGTAAAAGACATTAAGAGGGAAAGTGTCACTCTGACCTGGGAACCTCCTCTTATTGATGGTGGTGCAAGAATAAAGAATTACCTGGTTGAAAAGCGTGAGTCCACCAGGAAGGTTTACTCTAATGTAGACAACAAGTGCACAAAGACAAGTTACCGCATTACTGGCCTCACTGAGGGAACTATCTACTATTTCAGAGTCTTAGCTGAGAATGAATTTGGTGTGGGACAGCCAGCTGAGACAGAAGACGCAATTAAGGCTTCTGAGCCTCCTCTGTCTGTTGGTAAGGTCACTTTGACCGAAGTGACCAAAACCACTGCCTCACTCTCCTGGGAGAAGCCAATACACGATGGAGGCAGCAGGATCATAGGCTACCACATTGAGATGCAGCCTGTGGGTTCAGAGGAATGGGTGGTGGCCACTACAACCAAAACCTGTGAGGGCACTGTCACAGGTCTAAGCACAGGACATGAGTACCTTTTTAGAGTGTCAGCTTTCAATGAAAAGGGTAAAAGTGACCCCAGGGCTCTGGCTGCACCAGTCACTGCTAAAGATTTGACTATGGAGCCTAGATTCAAGATGTCATTCAACACTTACAGTTTGCAGCATGGTGAGGATCTGAAGATTGAGATTCCAGTCTTTGGACGCCCAGTTCCCAAGGTTGAATGGAAGAAGGATGGACAGGCTCTTAAGGAGACTACCAGATTAAATGTGTCCAGGACACCATCATCCACTAAGCTGTTTATCAAGGATACCTATAAGGAGGACTCTGGCAAATACACCATCACAGCCACCAGCACCATTGGAACAGCTACAGAGGAGCTTACTGTTATTATTCTTGATAAGCCTGGCCCACCCACTGGTCCTGTGAAGATTGAGGAAGTGAGCTCTAATTATGTCACTCTATCCTGGGAACCACCAGAGTATACTGGAGGCTGTCAAATCAACAACTACATTGTGGAGAAGAGAGACACCACTACAACAGCATGGCAGATTGTGTCTGCTACTATTGCCAGGACAACCATCAAAGTCAGCAAGTTGAAGACTGGAGTTGAATATCAGTTCAGAGTGTCTGCGGAGAATAGATATGGAAAGAGTTCTGCTATTGTGTCTCCTGCTGTCATTGCTCAGTATCCATTCAGTGAGCCTGCTGCCCCAGGAACACCAATTATTTCTGCTACAACCAAGGATAACATGGTAGTTGAGTGGAAACCTCCCACCAACAATGGAGGCAGCCCCATCCTGGGCTATCATCTGGAAAGGAAGGAGAAGAACAGCCTCATGTGGACTAAACTCAACAAACTTCTAATCCCAGAGGCACGTTTCAAGACCACAGAGCTGGAAGAAGGTATTGAGTATGAATTCAGAGTTTATGCTGAGAACATTGCTGGAATCAGCCCAGCTAGCAAGGTCTCTGAGAGCACAGTAGCCAGGGACCCCTGTGACCCACCAGGGACTCCTGAGGCTATTGAAATCACCAGAAACCATGTGACCCTCCAGTGGACCAGGCCCGAGTATGATGGAGGCAGTACAATCACTGGTTACATGATTGAAATAAGGAAGCACCCAGATACCCGATGGATGAAGGCCAGCTTCACCAGCGTCATTGATACTCAGTTCACAGTCACTGGTCTGACTGAGGATTGTGTTTATGAGTTCAGAATCATTGCCAGGAATGCAGCTGGCATCTCCAGCCGTCCTTCTCAGAGCACAGGAGAAATTACTGCCAGAGATGAAATTGAGGCTCCAGAAGCCACCATGGATTCTAAATTCAAGGATCTGACTGTTGTTCATGCAGGTGAGACATTTGTCATTGATGCTGACTACACTGGCAAGCCAATGCCTGAGGTCATTTGGTTGAAGGATGAAAAGGAGATTGACAAAGCCACACAAAGAATGGAGGTCAAGACCACACTTACACGTACCATCTTGACAGTGAAAGACTGCATCAGATTGGATGGTGGCCACTTTGTCCTCAAACTCGTCAATGTGGGGGGAGTCAAGATGATCCCAATTAATGTTAAAGTTCTGGATAGACCTGGTCCTCCAGATGGCCCACTAGAGGTCAAAGGGGTCACAGCTGAGAAGTGTTATCTGCATTGGAACCATCCCTCACATGATGGTGGAGCCGGCATCTCTCACTACATCATTGAGAGGAGAGAGACCAGTCGCTTGTCATGGACAATGGTGGAGCCCAAGATCCAGGCTATCAGCTACAAAATCACAAAACTGCTGCCTGGCAATGAATACATCTTCAGAGTCACTGCTGTGAATAAATATGGTGTTGGTGAGCCACTGGAATCTGAGCCTGTAATTGCTCGTAACCCCTTCACCCCTCCCAGTGCCCCCTCCACCCCAGAGGCCGGTGTTATCACCAGGAACTCCATTGTGCTCACCTGGGAGAGGCCAGAGGATAATGGAGGAGCTGAGATTGACGGATATATCCTTGAAAAACGTGATAAGGATGGCATCAGATGGAGTAAGTGCAACAAAAAGAGGCTGAATGACCTGAGATTCAGATGCACTGGTCTCACAGAGGGCCACTCTTATGAATTCAGGGTCTCAGCTGAAAATGCTGGTGGTGTGGGAAAGCCTAGCTCACCAACTCAATATATTAAGGCCTGTGATGCCACTTACCCACCAGGACCTCCAAATAACCCCAAAGTAACTGACCATTCCAGCACCACAGTCTCCTTGTCCTGGTCCAGGCCTATCTATGATGGCGGAGCAGTGATCAGTGGATATGTTGTTGAAATGAAGGAGGCAGCAGATGATGAGTGGGTAACTTGCACACCACCCACTGGTGTCCAGGCAACTCACTACACTGTAAAGAAACTGAAGGAGAATGCAGAGTACAACTTCCGCATCTGTGCTGTTAACTGTGAGGGAGTGGGTGAGCATGTGGACCTGCCTGGGTCTGTTATTGCTGCTGAGAAGCTGGAGGCTCCTGAAATTGAACTAGATGCTGATCTGAGAAAGATGGTCAATGTTCGTGCCACTGCTACCCTGCGTCTGTTTGTCACAATCAGAGGAAATCCTGAGCCTGAGGTCAGATGGTCAAAGGCAGATGGCACTCTCAATGAGCGTGCCCAAATTGAAGTTACAAGCTCATACACAATGTTGGTGATCGAGAATGTTGACAGATTTGACACTGGCAAATATGTGCTGACCCTTGAGAACCTCAGTGGCTCTAAATCAGCCTTCATCAACGTCAGAGTTCTGGACTCCCCCAGCGCTCCTACCAACCTAGAGGTTAAGGATGTGAAGAGAAGTTCTGTCTCTATCTCTTGGGAGCCTCCGCTTATTGATGGTGGGGCGAAGATATCACATTATATTGTGGAAAAGAGAGAGCAGAAGAGAATGGCTTTCACTAGTGTTTGTACCAACTGTGTGAGGAACTCTTACATTATCTCTGACCTGCAGGAGGGAGGCATGTACTATTTCCGTGTGCTGGCTGTGAATGAGCTGGGAGTAGGTCTTCCTGCCACCACAGATCAAGTCAAAGTTTCTGAGGCTCCTTTGCCTCCTGGTAAGATTGTAGTGGTTGATGTGACTCGTCACACTGTCACTCTTTCCTGGGAGAAACCTGACCATGATGGAGGCAGCAAGATCACAAAGTACATTGTGGAAATGCAGCCCAAGGGAGATGACAAATGGACTGTGTGCAGTGAGGTCAAAGCATTGGAAGCTACTATTGATGGACTCACAACTGGAGAGGAATACTCATTTAGGGTGATTGCTGTGAATGATAAGGGCAAGAGTGACGCCAAGCCTCTAGCTTCCCCTGTAGTGGTGAAGGACATAACAGTTGAGCCCATTATCAATCTGCTGTTCAACACATACAGTGTAAAAGCAGGAGATGACCTGAAGATTGATATTCCCTTCAAAGGCAGACCTCAGCCTGAGGTAGAGTGGAAGAAGGATGGCCATGTGCTAAAGCAGACTACCAGGGTCAATGTTCTCAATTCCAAGACCTCATCAATGGTTTTCATCAAGGATGCAACCAGGGAAGATGTAGGAAAATATGAAATTATTCTGACTAACACAGTTGGCACCAAGACAGCTGAGATCTCTGTTATAGTCCTGGACAAACCTGGCCCACCCAGCAACATCAAGGTGGATGAAGTGAGCGCTGACTTCATCTCTCTGTCTTGGGACCCTCCAACCTATGATGGTGGATGCCAGATAAACAACTATGTGGTGGAGAAGAGAGACACTACTACAACCACATGGCACATTGTCTCAGCCACAGTAGCCAGATCATCAATTAAGGTGTCTCGTCTTAATCAGGGAACAGAGTACCAGTTCCGTATTGCAGCTGAGAACCGTTATGGCAAGAGTCATGCTATTGATTCTTCACCCATTGTTGCTCAGTATCCCTTCGAGCCTCCGAGCGCCCCAACCAACCTCCAGGTTGCCCATGCCACCAAGTCTGGAATGCTCGTGGAGTGGGGAAAACCAGCCAGTGATGGTGGAAGCCCTGTGATAGGTTATCATATTGAGTGCAAGGAGCAAAGCAGCATCCTATGGACCAAAGTCAACAGAGGTCTTCTGGCTGAGAACCATTTTAAGATGACAGGTATTGAAGAAGGCCTGCTATATCAGTTCAGAGTCTATGCTGAGAATATGGCTGGCATTGGACCATGCACAAAGGCCAGTGACCCTGTTGCAGCAAGGGATCCATGTGATCCTCCACGTAACATTAGAGTCACCAACATTACAAGGACATCAGTTTCCCTCTTCTGGGAGAGGCCAGAGTATGATGGTGGAGCCAAGGTCACAGGCTACATTGTTGAACGTAAAGAACTTCCCAATGGCCGCTGGCTGAAATGCAACTTCACCAACCTGCAGGACACCTACTTTGATGTCACAGGCCTCACAGAGGATGTCCAATATGATTTCCATGTCATCGCTAAGAATTCTGCTGAGCTGTTGAGTGTTCCTTCAGAGAGCACTGGACCTGTCACAGTCAAAGATGATGTAGACCCCCCCACTATTATCCTAGAGGATAAGTTGAGACAGCTGGTTGTCATTAAAGCAGGAGACATCATTAGAATTGATGCTGAAATCACAGGCCGTCCACTGCCCGTGGTCTCATGGTCTAAGGACGGAAAGGATATTGAGGCCAAGGCCAGGTGTGAAATAATTTCCACCCACTTCACAACCACACTGATTGTCAGAGATGCTATCAGGAGGGACTCTGGCCAGTATGTTCTGACCCTGCACAATGTAGCAGGAACCAGGTCTGTGGCTATCAACTGTAAGGTTCTGGACAGGCCTGGACCTGCTTCAGGACCTTTGTCAGTGTCTGGCCTCACAGCAGAGAAATGCACCATAACCTGGGGACCCCCTCAGGAGAATGGTGGTGCTGAAATCATGCACTACATTGTGGAGAAGCGTGAGACCAGTCGCCTAGCCTGGACTCTTGTCTATGGTGACATGAAGGCCACCACCTGTAAAGTCACAAAGCTGCTCAAAGGAAATGAATACATCTTCAGAGTCAGGGGAGTCAACAAATATGGGGATGGTGAGGCCCTGGAGAGTGAGCCAACAACGGCCACAGATCCATTCACTGTCCCTGCTGCTCCGACCAATGTCCAGGTCACAGCAGTTACAAGTGAGGCAATGACCATCTGTTGGGAGAGACCAGTTTCTGATGGTGGCAGCAGTATTGCTAGTTATGTAATTGAAAAGAGAGAGAAGACCGGCCTTCGCTGGTGTCGTGTAAACAAGAAACCTGTTTATGACCTCAGAGTCAAAGCCTCACACCTTCGTGAGGGTGCTGAATATGAGTACAGAGTGTTTGCAGAGAATGCTGCTGGCCTCAGTGCTCCTAGCATTCCCTGCCCACTCACCAAGGCTGAAGATCCACAGTTCCTGCCTTCACCTCCTGCTAAGCCGAAGATCATCGACTCTACAAAGACCACAGTCACCCTCTCATGGAATAAACCACTCTTTGATGGTGGAGCACCTGTGACTGGTTACAGAGTAGAATACAGAAAGGTCTTAGATGATGAATGGATTGTTGGGGTCCATAACACCAAGAACACAGAGTTTACAGTGGTGGGATTGACCCCTGGGGCTGAATATGTGTTTGTTATCAAGTCTATCAACAAGATTGGAGTTAGTGAGCCTAGTGCTGAGTCAGACAATCAGGTGGCCAAAGAAAGAGAGGAGGAGCCAGTGTTTGACATTAGCAATGAAATGAGGAAAACTCTTATTGTGAAAGATGGTAGTTCATTCACCATGACTGTGCCCTTCAGAGGCAAACCCATCCCCAGTGTGGCGTGGACAAAACCTGATGTTGACTTAAGAGTCCGTGCTGTCATTGACACCACAGACACCTTCACTTCCATCACCTTAGAGAAAGCCAACCGCGATGACTCTGGCAAATACACTGTCACTTTGTCCAGTGTGGCTGGAACCTCATCCTTGACCCTCAATGTCAGAGTCCTAGACTCCCCCGGGCCTCCTGCCCATGTGGACGTTAAGGAAGTGACCAAGACTTCTGCTACTGTGCACTGGGACACTCCTGAGAATGAGGGCGGAGGACCAGTGAAGAACTACTTGGTTGATATCCGTGAAGCCAGCAAGAAAGGTTGGACCAGGTTGACTGACACATGCCACAGACTGACATACAAGGTGTCAGACCTGCAAGAGGGAGGAGTTTACTACTTCAGGGTGACAGGCGAGAATGAGTATGGTATTGGTGTTCCTGCTGAGACCAAGGATGGAACCAAGATCACAGGTAAGAAAGTCAATAACACCATAGATTATCATCCACATGTAAAAGATGATACCTGATTATTTCAATAAAATACGTTATGTTCTGTTCCTCCAGAAAAACCAAGCCCACCACCCAAGTTGGGTGTGACTGATGTGACCAAGGAGAGTGTGTCCCTGGCCTGGGCCAAACCAGAACAAGATGGCGGCAGCAGAATTACTGGCTACCTGGTGGAAGCTTTGGAGAAAGGCCAGGAGAAGTGGGTCAAGTGTGGTGTAACCAAGTCCATCCACTTTACAGTGTCTGGTCTAAGGGAGAATGCTGAGTACTTCTTCAGAGTCAGAGCTGAGAACCATGCTGGATATAGTGACATTAAGGAAATGGTCAACCCTGTGTTGGTCAAAGACCAGCTTGGTAAGTTACAGGCAGGGATGAATTGGTTAGATTTGACTGGGAATAATGAAAAGTGAATTAGAAAAAAATAAATACAATGGAATAAGCCAACATTCATGACTCATTATTATTGCAAATAACCTGTAAATTAAAAGTCAAATTATAAAATATTAGTAATTTGTACAGTAATTTCAATTTGTTTGCACCTAATTTTCCCCAGTTTTAATACTTTGTTGCTTTATGCTCCAGAATCTCCTGAGATCAACATGAAGGGTTTCCCCCACAACACAGTATATGTCAGAGCTGGCTCTACGCTGAAGTGTGAGATCCCACTTACAGGCCGGCCATTGCCTAAGGTGTCCCTGTCCAAGGATAATGTGTTGCTCAAGTCAACAATGAGGTTCAACTCTGAAGTCACTCCTGACAGTATCAAGATCACTTTGCGTGAGAGCATCGCTAAAGACTCAGGACGCTACGATATCACTGCCTCCAACTCTAGTGGCACCACAAAGTCATTTTTAAATATTGTGGTTCTGGACTGCCCCAGCGTTCCTCAAGGACCTGTGGAGCTGTATGACATCACAGAGGACAGTGTCAGCCTGAAGTGGCTCCCACCAGCATACGATGGTGGCAGCCCCATCACCAACTACATCGTCCAGAAGAGAGAGACAACCACAGCCAACTGGATGGATGTCTCCTCTGCTGTGGCCCGCTGTACAATGAAGATCATGAAGCTGACCACTGGCCTGGAGTACCAGTTCAGAATCAGAGCTGAGAACAGATATGGAATCAGTGAGCATATTGACTCACCAACTGTCACTGTTAGCCTTCCTTACAGTAAGTGATCTTTGCTTTTATTCCCTCTTTTATGTCATTTTTTGTTTTGTTTTTTTGTACTTTATTTTTCAAAAATAAAATCACCCTTACCTCTCTGTTACATTGCAGCTATCCCCGATGAGCCAGCAGCTCCAGAGATCACTGCTGTAACCAGGGAAACCATTACTGTTGCATGGAAGGAGCCCAAGTCAGATGGTGGCAGCCATGTGTTTGGCTACCATCTCCAGATGAAAGACAGGAATAGCATTCTGTGGCAGAGAGTCAACAAAATGGTGATCCGTGCTACACACTTTAAGGTCACCAATATCAACGCTGGACTTATTTATGAGTTCAAGGTGGCAGCAGAGAACGCTGCAGGAATCAGTGCCTTCAGCAAGGTTTCTGATGCAGTGCTGGCTATTGACGCCTGTGGTGAGTGGAATGTTAAAAACTAAATCTAATTTTACTCCATACCAGTAAGTTTTATAAATTGTTGTCTTATCATGAGTGCTCACTGTCTATTCCTACAGAGCCACCCATTAACTTGCGCATCAGTGACATCACCAAGAACTCCATTAGCCTGGCCTGGCAGAAGCCCAACTTTGATGGTGGATCCCCGATCGTAGGCTATATGATTGAAAAGAGAGAGGGTGACAGTGGCAAGTGGTCCAAGGCTAACCTCACCAACATCACCGACACCCGCTTCACTGTGACTGGCCTGACCCAGGATGAGACATATGAGTTCAGAGTAATGGCCAAGAATGCTGTTGGCTCAGTGAGCAACCCATCCGTGACCGCTGGACCAGCCACATGTGTAGACACCTATGGTATGTGAGGTCAAAGGAAAAATCAAAAAAAAATTGGCTGAATTATTTTTTTTGAGCATTTTATTCCAAAATATGGATCCCTGTGAAATTTACTGAGTTCATTCATTCTCCTCAAAGAATACTTTACATTTTGGACACTCCGGAGGCCCTTTTCTCTAGTGCCAATCTTATGAAAACGTTTAGTCCCACTACTGGCTCTCAGAACAGCAAACACAATGAATATTGCAGCAACAAGTGGGCCTTAGACTATTAGTTTGTGATATCACATCTTGGAAATATACACTTCTAGATAATTCCAGTCCATTTCGTCCACTTGGATAAAAACCTTAATCTCTGATATTCTTTTGTGATTTTGCACTTAAGGAGTTGACCCCTCATCTCTTTCTACATCATCACATGTAGAATGTAACTTTTGGTGCATATATTCATCAGAACTTGCCTGGGTCCAGACCTTAGAATCCACCCACTCTACCAAATGTAGTGTAATGAGTTGACAATTCTGTCTGATACTGGGCAACATCAGAATTTGAACTCACCCATCTGTTGTTTTGGTTAATCATCCAGGTGCCCCAGAGATTGAAATCCCTCAGGAGTATCTCAACGAGGTCAAGCACAAGGCTGGTTCCAATGTGGAACTCAAGTTTAACATCACTGCCAAACCTGCTCCCACTATTGAGTGGTTCAAGGATGGAAAAGAGCTGAAGACCAGTGGCCAGCTGTCCTTCAAACACACATTTGAGTCCACCAGTTTGTTCCTGAGGGAAACCACGCGTCTGAACTCTGGAACCTATGAAGTGAAGGTGAAGAACTCCCTGGGATCGACCTGTGGCATTGTCAGACTGCTCATCCAAGGTATTCAAATATTATTTAACAAAAAAACACATGATTAATTTTAAAGCCCGTTATCCTAAATTATAGACCCTGATGCATGTGCATACATCCCTCCCCTTTACAGACAAACCAGGCCCCCCTGCTGGAGAAATTCAGTTTAAGAAGGTGACGGCTGACAACATCACCATCATGTGGTCACCGCCCGCTGATGAGGGTGGCGCCATGGTAACCCATTATATTGTGGAAAAGAGAGAGACCAGCAGGGTCATGTGGTCCATTGTCTCAGAGAAACTGGTTGATTGCATCGTTAACGTGCCCAGACTCATCCAGGGCAATGAGTACATCTTCAGAGTGCGTGGCATCAACAAGTATGGCATCGGAGACCCACTGGAGTCTGAGCCCATCATTGCCAAGAATGCTTTTGGTAAGTAAACAAAATAAACTTTCCGCCAATTACAACCACTGTTGTTCAATCTGGAGTAGGGCTGACATTCAACGACCATTGAACCCTCTACCATCATAACATTGTGATTTAAAAGTTGTCGCACACACACTACCATACACACAGACAAACCAATTTGGTAAGGCCAGCCAAGATCAAATCTGTATACCACACAGAAAATACACGCAGCAGAGATTGACAATAGCCACAGACACTGGAATTACAAAAAGACAAAAAAATGTTATAATTCCAGTGTCTCTGCTTTAACATAGCATATTGTATTTATTACTTTTTCTTACTTATTACTTATTTGCGAGGATTTACCCAGGGATCAAGTTGAAGCTCAGAATAAAACTTACTTACAGAGGGAACCTAAATTTCAAAAAGGTAGGAGTTGGACCACTACACCTACCAAACGTGAAGCAAAGTGCTACACCTGTCTTAAACAAATAATTCCTAATCATCGTATTGTTATTGTATTGTTAGTGTTTTTTTTCACCATGTCAGGCCCTGCACATTTAACTGAGAATATTTCATGTTAAGAAAAAATATAATAAATGAATTATTAATATTGTAATGACTAGAGGAAACTTTTGGTGATTTATTGTCTCATCCTGGCTGTTAAAATCCTAATTTGGATTTTACAAAATCCAAATTTTACAACACTGCATTTGAAGCAGCCCTAGTTTAGGCTAATTACCTGGCCAGACTTCAGTGACATCAAATAAATAATTACTTTTTCCTGATTAGGTATTTATAGCCATAAAAGACAAATAAAATATTACTATAAATTGAATTAAAAGACTGAAGTTGTTCACAATCGTCCACATTTTATAGGCTAAAACTCAGGATTTCAATTTTACATTCAGAGTTCGATTACCACAGTTTAATAGTCAAGATTTTGCTGTGAAAAAAACCTAAATGAATTATGCAATTATCTTAACAAATTATACAAGATCTTAAATGAAAAAACTAAATTATACAAAAACAACAAAATTCAACATTATTTAAATGGGCCTGGTTAAATTTGACCCCCCGCAATGTTTCACTGTGTACAACCCTGATGTGGTGTAGACTATTAGCAACAAAACTGACTAAGTGTCCATGTACTATTTATTATTATATTTCTTTATTACTGTAACAGGAAAAATAATTCAAGCCCACAGGAAACAATATGTTGCAAAGCTTCACAGAGAGCGCAAAAGACAGATGAGTTGTAATTTAATCTAACCTGATCATTCTGATTTACAACAGTTCCTCCCAGTGAGCCATCCAAGCCTCAAGTCGCCATGATCACCAAGTCCACCATGACAGTGATCTGGGAAAGACCAGCACTGGATGGAGGTAGTGACATTGACGGCTACTACCTGGAGAAGAGGGAGAAGAAAAGTCTACAGTGGTTCAAGGTTGGTTCTCAGACACCTCTGATGATTTGTAAAAGCTGACAAATTAATGTGTGTGTGTTGAACCATAAAATCCCTCTTTTGTTCAGGTGGTGAAGGGCACTATCAGAGACACCAGACAGAAAGTCACCAACCTTGTAGAGAACAATGAATACCAGTACAGAGTCTGTGCTGTCAACAAGGCTGGAGCAGGAAACTACTCTGAAGCCTCTGATCTCTTCAAAGCCTACGACCCTATTGGTATGCTTTAAATAACTACTCAACGCCACTATGACACTATCCTACGAGGAAATCCCTCATAGGATTTAATGACTGAAAATACCTTCTTATGTAACTACTAGTTGCTGACAACTTTTGTGTCCTTTTGTTGTCTCCAGATCTGCCTGGTGAGCCATCCAAACTGCATGTGGTTGACTCCTCAAAGACCTCAATCACCCTCAGCTGGGAGAAGCCTGTCTATGATGGTGGCAGTGAGATCACACACTACATTTTGGACCAGATGAACTCAGAGGAAAGAGAATGGGTGACCATCAACCCGGAGGTCAAAACCTGCGAGTATGTGGTGTCATACCTCAAACCTGGAAATTACTACTTCTTCAGAGTCTTTGCTGTCAACTGCAAGGGCAAAGGAGAAGACATCAAAATGTACCAGCCAGTGCAAGCCAAAGATATCTTGGGTGTGTATTTTTATAAACACCTTCTATGGTAATGTCATATGACATGAGTCTGTTCATATTTGTTTTATGATCAAGATAAAAACATATTGATAATAAAGATGACTTGCATTCATTAGAGTAATAAGTAGCTATGTTGTTTAGCTCCAACTTACCACAATTAAGTATATTATTATTTCTGATGGCTTATAACCATGCCATTATTAATATAATTATTTTCTGCCCTTGTTTGGGTTATACTTCTCTCCAACAGAGGAGGCTGATTTGGACTTGGACGTTCCCATGACGACCCAGTACACAGCCAGGGCTGGCCGTGATGTGGAGGTGTTTATTCCCCTGAAGGGGCGCCCCACACCCAATGTCACCTGGCGCCGTGGCGACCGTAACATAGCCGGTGACAACCGCTATACAATCACCAGTAATGAGCGTGCCACCACTCTCCTCATCCCCAAGGTCACCCGTGATGACTGTGGCAAATACTTGCTGGAGATTGAGAATGGTGTAGGAGAACCCAAGATTATCACAGTTTCCTTGAAGGTTCTGGACAGTCCTTCTACCTGCCAGAAACTCATGATCAAGAATGTGACAAGAGGAAAGTTGACACTCAGCTGGGAGGCTCCTCTCATTGAAGGTGGTTCCCCTGTTACTAAATACATTGTTGAGAAAAAGGCCTCCACCATGAAAGCTTACCAAGTGATTTCTGATGAGTGTGTCAACACAACTTACAAGGTATCAGGCCTGGAGGAGAATGTGGCTTACTTCTTCCGTGTATCTGCTGAAAACGAGTATGGTGTGGGCGACACCTGTGAGACCAGTGAGCCTGTCAGAGCCACGGAGACTCCTGGAGCTGTTAAAAACCTGGTGATGGTTGACTCCACAAAGACCTCTGTTACTCTGCAGTGGACCAGACCTGACCATGATGGTGGCAGCCACATCTCTGACTACATAATTGAAAAGAGAACCACGGAAGAACAAACCTGGACTTTGGGTGCAACATGCAAAAGGTGCAGTTGTGAGGTAACAGGACTCAAGGAGAACACTGAAGTGGAATTCAGAGTGTTCGCCAAGAATGAGAAAGGCAACAGTGACTTCTCTCAGATTGGTCCAATTACAGTGATGGACTTCATCATTCCACCTGAGGCAAGCCTCAGTGACTACCCCAGTGGAGAGCTGGCTGTTCGTATTGGTCAGAACATCCACATTGAGCTGCCCTTCAAAGGTAAACCAAGGCCTGCAATCAGCTGGCTAAAGGACAACTTGCCTTTGAAGGAGAGTGAGAAGATTCGCTTCAGGACCACTGACAACAAGACAGCAGTCACAGTCAGAGGAGCCATGAAGGAGCATGCCGGGCAGTACACCTTGGTTCTGGACAATAGAGTCATCAAGAACTACTTTGACATTAATGTTGTGACTCTGGGAGCCCCCTCTGTGCCTGTTGGTCCCATCCGCTTTGATGAGATTAAAGCCCAGAGTATTATCATCTCCTGGGATGAGCCCAAGGAGAATGGAGGTGGTGAGATCACCTGCTACAGCGTAGAGAAGCGTGAGACCTCCCACGCCAACTGGAAGATGGTCTGCTCCAGTGTTGTCAGGACCACCTTTAAGATTCCCAACCTAGTAATGGGATCAGAGTACCAGTTCAGAGTCCGTGCAGAGAACAAGTACGGAGTCAGTGAAGCACTCAACTCTTCTGACATTGTTGCCCAACACCAGTTCAAACCTCCAGGCTCTCCAGGAAAGCCTGTGGCCTACAACATCACCAGCGATGGTATGACCATCAAGTGGGAGGCTCCAGACTTTGATGGAGGATCTCCCATTCTGGGCTACCATGTAGAAAAGAAGGACAGGAACAGTCTCCTGTGGCAGAAAGTGAACACCATCATCATCTCCAACAGAGAATACAGGATCATTGGTCTTATTGAGGGTCTGGAGTACTCCTTCAGAGTCTATGCTGAGAACAACGCTGGACTTAGCCATGTTAGCGAACAGAGCAAGCATGTTCTCGCTATCTCCCCTGTTGGTGAGTACTCATTCCAAATGCTACATCTGTGTTAAGAACTATATTTGTACTGAAATCAACAGTCCAACATTTTGAGAAATCTTCGTTTGCTGTCAGATGCAAAGATGGATATCAGTGTTATCTCTGCTCATCTTGTATAGAGATGTGTTCAAGATGTGTGTAGCCTGCTCTTTTACTCCTGAGTTACTCCAAGATTTTTACAAACACTATAGATAAATTGCTCCTATCTCTTCTCACCTAGACCCACCTGGCAACCCTGTCTGCATTGATGTGACCAGAGACTCCGTCACCTTAAAATGGGACATCCCCAAGAGGGATGGAGGCAGCAAGATTGTGGCCTATAGCATTGAGAGGCGCCAAGGCAGAGGCAAATGGCTGCGGTGCAATTTCACTGATGTCAGCGAGACCCAGTTTACTGTGACTGGTCTGTCCCCTGGAGACAGATTTGAGTTCAGGGTCATCGCTAGGAATGCTGTGGGCACAGTCAGTCCACCATCTAATTCCTCTGGATACATTATGACTAAGGATGAGAGCAGTACGTATTCTCATGTTGAAAAAATTCTTAAATGATCTGTTGAACATTTTAAGTTTCTCAGATCACTATGATTGTGCTGATTCCTAATGTGTTCACTCTCTTTGCATTTCAAGTTGCTCCTGAGATCGAGTGGTCTCCAGACCAGGTCCTCTCCCTGAGGGCCGGAGAGAACGTCAAGCTCAACTGCAAAATAACCGGACGTCCCGTCCCCCAGGTTGTTTGGTACAAGGATGGCAAAGAGATCGACAAGAGGACCATGATTGACATTGAGATTACCACTGGCATTGGCACTAGCAGTGTGTTTATCCGTGATGCCGACAGGAACCACCGCGGCATCTACACGGTTGAGGCAAGGAACAGCTCTGGTGCCACGAAAGCTGATGCCAATGTTAGAGTACAAGGTATGCAAATCCTGTTGATTATGTTGAAATATTTGCCTCTAAAAATTGATAATACACAATATTTCTGGCAGGTTTTGAATTAATATATTCTATCCCCTGTTTCTCTTCAGATACCCCCGGGCCTGTTGAAGGTCCCATTCGTTTCACCGGCATCACAGCTGAGAAGTGCACCGTGTGGTGGAACCCTCCTGAAAATGATGGCTGTTCTGCCATCACCCACTATGTTGTGGAGAAGAGGGAGACATCCAGGATTTCCTGGGCCATGGTCAACTCCAAGTGCGAAGCCTGCTCTTTCAACGCCACCAACCTTATCAAGGGCAATGAGTACCAGTTCAGAATCTCTGCTGTCAACAAGTTTGGAGTTGGCAAACCCCTGGACTCCATTCCTATCATTGCACAGATGCAATACAGTAAGTAAATAACTTGCTAGGTAGTGACTGACTGACGCATTGACCAAACCTTGCAAACTTATCTAATCACCACATCACCCGTTCACCCTCTCCCCAACTCATTGTCAACAGGTCCATTTATTGCACCTGAAAGTTTTAGATTGACAGAAAACTTCCTTCAGTGTAGCTCATTACTCAAAACATGGTTTGTGTAACTAAATGTATTCTCTGCTCCCCTGCTCAGCTGTGCCTGATGCCCCTGGTACCCCCGATGCCACCCATGTGACTGGAAACAGCATCACCCTGTGCTGGACCAGGCCAAGGTCAGATGGAGGCAACGAGATCAAACATTACATCCTGGAGAGAAGAGAGAAGAAGAGTCTGCGCTGGTTGAAGGTTTCTGCTAAGAGGCCCATCACAGAGCTGAGGCACCGTGTCACCAAGCTCACTGAGGGCTATGAGTACGAGTTCCGCGTCATGGCTGAAAATGGTGCTGGTGTTGGACCGGCCAGCAGCACCTCCAGGCTCTTCAAATGCAGAGAGCCAACCAGTTCTCCCAGTGCCCCCTCAATGATCAAGGTAAGTTTATAGGGATGCTACATACAATCGAGCCAGAAGCATTTATATAAGCTGCTCTTCTAAAACAGTGCAGAGGTTCAACAGAAAAACATATCTCAATGGATTTTCATATTTTTCATATTCTGTTTTTAGGGTGACTCTGTAACATCTGTCCAGGGACTACATATGAAAAATAGCCTCTTGGCTAACTCTGGCGCATTAACAGCAATGTTTATTAATATGCACTGTCCCTGTTAAATAAACAAACAAATAAAAAAATAAAATAAAAATTACAAAGACATACTCTATATATTGACAGATATATCAGTTATTGAAAACTTATTTTGTATGAACAGTTTCAGTACTTACATAAAAAACTTGCTCTATAGCATTGAAAGAATTATTCGCTGTTTTATTAAAGAAGAAACCTCAAAAAAAATTTAAGTAGTAAGAAAAGTCGAGAAAGCAAAAATAGGACAAAATCTAGGTAAAACCTTGGGTATACCAAGTTTTGAGAGAAGCTGTTTTTTAAACTATTCTCTTTTCTATCTCTGTCTATCTATCAGGTGATTGACTCTACCAAATCTTCAATCACCTTGGAATGGACCAAGCCAGTCTTCGATGGTGGCATGGAGATCATTGGCTACAATATTGACATGTGCAAGGCCAGCCTCGAAGAGTGGCACAGAGTTAACAGCCAGATTTGCATCCACAGCAGATACACTGCCAAGGGCCTGGTGCCTGGAGAGCTCTACAAGTTCAGGGTTAGCGCAGTGAATGGATCTGGTGAGGGTGAGGCCTCTGTAATGCCTAATGCTGTCCAGGCTCTGGACAGACTTACATCTCCTGAGATCGACATTGATGCCAACTTCAAGCAGACTCACATCGTGAAGAACGGTGGCACTGTTACCCTCCACATTGCCTTCCGCGGCAAACCAGCTCCTCTTGCCACCTGGACGAAGGTAGACAGTGAGCTACCTGTCATGGCCGACGTCAACACCACAGATTCCTTCTCTACTCTGACCATCGAGAACTGCACACGGTATGAGGCCGGTAAATACACTCTTTCCCTGGAGAACAACAGTGGGCACAAGTCCATCACATTCACCGTCAAAGTGCTGGACACGCCCGGACCTCCAGGAGCCATCACCTTCAAAGATGTTACCCGTGGAGCCTTGACAATGATGTGGGATGCACCCACCAATGATGGCGGATCACGAATCCAACACTACATCTTGGACAAACGCGAGGCCAGCCGCCTGGCCTGGCAGGAGGTCAGCACCAAGTGCTCTCGCCAGATGATCAGAATAACTGGTCTGGAAATTGGTATGCCATATCTGTTCAGAGTGATTGCTGTTAACCAGTATGGCCAGGGAGAGCCTCACGAGATGACGGAGCCCATCATTGCCACAGAAGAACCCGCACCACCAAAGAGACTAGATGTTGTCGACACCACCAACTCCACAGCCTCCCTGGTGTGGTTGAAGCCTGAGCATGATGGAGGCAGCCGCATCAGAGGCTACATTGTTGAATTCAGAGCCAAAGGCACCGACTGCTGGATTGTCAGCGGAGAAACCAAGTCTCAAAAGATGGTGGTGGAGGGTCTGATCATGAACACAGAGTACGACTTCAGAGTCAAGGCCAAGAATGATGCTGGAATCAGTGAGCCACAGGGCACCTTCAGCTCTGTGGTCATCAGGGAGCCTCGCATTGAGCCCACGGCCGACCTCAGCAACATCACCAACCAGCTCATCACCTGCAAGATCTCAAACACCTTCACCATTGATATCCCCATCAGTGGCAGGCCTGCTCCCAAAGTCACCTGGAAGTTGGAGGAGATGAAGCTGAAGGAGAGTGACAGAGTCTCCATCAAGACCACGAAGGAGAGAACCACTCTAGTAGTGAAAGACAGCAAGAGAAGTGACAGCGGCAAGTACTACCTGACCCTGGAGAATGCTGCTGGGGTGAAGACATTCACAGTGAGTGTGGTTGTGGTAGGTAGACCAAGCCCTCCCACTGGCCCTGTGGAAATTTCTGGAGTCTCTTCAGAGTCCTGCACCCTGTCCTGGTCTGAGCCAGCTGATGACGGCGGCACTGACATCACCAACTACATTGTGGAAAAACGAGAGTCTGGCACTGCCTCCTGGCAAGTAGTCAACTCCAGTGTGAAGAGAACCACCATCAAAGTTACCCATCTTACCAAGTATATGGAGTACACCTTCAGAGTGTGTGCTGAAAACAAGTTTGGTGTCAGCAAGTCTATCGAGTCCACTCCTGTTGTCATTGAACATCCGTTTGGTAAGTATGTTCACACACAAACGATTAACAAAAAATAATTAAAGTCTACATAGTCCTGCTTCTATACTTATGGATTATGTCAAAGTTAAATGTGTTTGGTAATTTAAGATGAGGTCAAATTAGGGATACCTATCTCCAATTAATCTCCACAGTTCCTCCAAGTCCTGTGACTCGCCCAGACGTGGTATCCGTGTCCGCTAGCGCCATCAGCATCAAATGGGACGTGCCATATGCCGATGGTGGCAGCAAGGTGACAGGCTACTGGATTGAGAAGAAGGAGAGGAACACGATCCTGTGGGTGAGGGAGAACAAGCTGCCCTGCCTGGAGTGCCACTACAAGGTGTCCAGCCTGATCGAGGGCCTGGAGTACCAGTTCAGAGTGTACGCCATGAACCTCGCTGGACTCAGCAAGGCCAGCGAAGCCTCTAGACCCGTGCTGGCGCTCAACCCTGTTGGTGAGGGAAACATTAATGTTTTCTGAAGTACAAAAATGTATTACATAAATTAATCACTGATAGAGTATTTGTGTGCAGACATCTAATCAACTCAGGTAAAATGTTAAATTGGTCAAAAAATCAGAAAATAACTCAATGAAGCCTTTAAGATTGGGAAAAATATTAAAGTTATAACAATAAACGCCCCCTCCCTGCCCAGATCCTCCTGGTAAACCTGAGGTGACAGACATCACCCGCTCCTCTGTGTCCTTGTGCTGGACTGTGCCTTTCAACGACGGCGGCAGCAAGATTGTCGGTTATGTTGTGGAAAGGAAAGTCTACAGTGCTGATGAGTGGGATGACAACCGCTGGCTGAAGTGCAACTACACCACCATATCAGAGAACTACTTCACCGTCACCAACCTGGGAGAAGGAGACACCTTAGAGTACCGTGTCATCGCCAAGAATGCTGCTGGTGTTCATAGTACACCATCCGAGACCACTGGACCAGTCACATGCAAAGATGAATACAGTGAGTTAAAAAAGTGACGAGGAATTTCGTTTTATTTTTTTAATTTTAATCCAGAACTCACTGAAGAGCTTGAACTTTAAAATTGTTTCTTAAAACTTATTTATTTTTTATTTGTTTCTTTTATGAAAACATTATCTAACATCACTAACTATGTTATAAAATATAGCTAAAATATTTACTGCAAGTAAATTTATAATTATAGTTTAATATTTATTATTTATATATATTTATTATTATTGTTGTTTATTTTTTGCTGTTGAACATAGAGCTTCCTAACAATAAGCATGTTAGTATATTTTTGTTTCCATTATTTTTCATGTACAACCCTGAATTTATGGAGGTAAAATGGTAAATGTCTCTTTCCTGCTGCAGCTCCTCCCAAAGCAGAATTGGACAGCAAACTGACAACCGAGATTGTCATTGTCACTGCTGGCTCTGACCTTGTCCTGGATGGTGCTGTGGGTGGTAAACCTGAGCCCACGGTGTACTGGTCGAAGGGTGAGAAGATTCTGGAACTCGGAGAGAAATACTCACTGACCTTCACCGCTACCAGAGCCATGGCTGTCATCAAGAACTGCGACAGATACGACACAGGCAGATACATCCTGACAGTCAAGAATGCCAGCGGAGTCAAGACAGCCTCCGTGAATGTTAAAGTCCTGGGTCAGTAAGCAAGACATGACATCAATGCTGAAACTGTCTTCTCATTACTTCAGAAACTGTGGTTATCCTATATCTCTTAGTTGATTGTCTTAACAGAAAAACAAGCATTAACAGAATGATAAAATATTTGTAAGCAGTGTGTCAGCTGAGTGTCTGAACACTGATCTAAATATTGGTTTCTGTCTCTCAGACACTCCCGGGGCACCGGCTGATAAGATCATGATCAGCAGAGTGACGGAGGAGAAGTGTACGGTGTCCTGGAAGATCCCTCTGGAGGACGGTGGAGACATCGTCTCCCACTACATTGTGGAGCGCCGTGAGACCAGCCGCCTCAACTGGGTCATCATGGAGACCGAGTGCAAGACGCTGTCATGTGTCAGCACCAGGCTGATCAAGAACAACGAGTACATCTTCAGAGTCCGAGGAGTCAACAAGTTTGGACCCGGAGTTCCTCTGGAGTCTGACCCTGTCATTGCCAGAAATGCCTACAGTAAGTTGCAGCCTCCTTTGATTATTACTTTTCATCATGGTGGCACTATTGCAACTGTCTGTCATTTAAAAATGTTTTTGTATGGCTTTACAATTTGTGTAGTGAGTGTAGGAAAAGCCCAGGAGATATTAATTCAGCATAGTGGAAATATGTAGATAAAACTACAAAACTTTCCTAATCTTGGCATGCAGATGACATGTGGCAGGTGACTCTACATCTTCTATTCGTTCATCTTGACATTTTTCCAAATTTTGGATTTATGTACTTACATTTCAAAAATAAGTAGCTAAATAAATGTCTGTGTTTTCAGACTATTTTCTCAAATTTTAATGTTAATTTCAAAAGTTAGATTTTTTGAATTGTACTCTAATACAACAATGTGAATAATTTCTTCTTCCCTTGTACAATTATATATTCTGGATTAGGTCTTGTATTGGGTAAGGTTAAACAAGATGTAGTTTTGTTTCTGTGACTCTGACCCGGCATGGCTCTCTCTCTCAGCATTCCCATCCCAGCCGGGCACACCAGAGGCCACAGCAGTGGGTAAGGAACACGTCATCATTGAGTGGCTGAAGCCCGAGAGCGACGGAGGCAGTGAAATCCAAAACTACATCGTAGACAAACGAGAGAAGAGCAGCACCAGGTTGGAACGACTTCTGAATGACCAAATGGAGAAATTTTTGTTTTCACTTTCTGAAGTAATGATGCTTATTTTCTCTGTTTCACTGTATCCCTTTCTCTCCATCTCTGTAACAGGTGGACTCGGGTGAATAGGACCTATACCGTCTATGACACCCGTCTGAAGATCACGGGTCTGCTGGAGGGAAGTGAATACCAGTTCAGAGTGACGGCTGTCAATAGAGCTGGAGACAGCCAGCCGAGCGACGCCTCACCATACATCCTCTGCAAAGACCCCACATGTAAGATATTTAACCGTTTTCAGGCTTATATTTTGAAAATATGCAATGAGGTAGATATAAGGTTTTGAGGGTCAGGCTTTGTTCAAACCCAAAGCATTTTATTTTAAACTGTAGTGGAGATCCGTAAGTTTCCAAATATATCAGGCTTCATCTTGGCAAAATGATCAATTTATTTGAATGACATTGAACAAGCAGCTACACAATATATCAAAACATATTATATCTTTCCTTCTTTTCCTCCCAGACACCCCAGCTCCTCCATCGATACCTCACATCACAGACACCACTAAGCACAGCATCAGCATGACCTGGACCAGGCCTATGTATGATGGCGGCTCAGATGTCACTGGCTACGTTGTGGATATCCTGGAGGAGGGCACCGAGCAGTGGTACCGAGCCACCTCCAAGGCTCTCAAGACCAACGAGTATGTGGCCGCTGGCCTGACAGCCAATAAGAAGTACCGATTCAGGGTGGCCGCTATCAACAATAATGGGACTGGAGAGTTCAGTGAACCAAGCGCTGAATTCGAGCCGCTGGAGAGAATTGGTGAGTTGACTTTGAGGGATAAAATGTCAGGAGGTTTTCATCCAGGGGAAGTATCTATGTACAGTAATTGCCATAATCCATTTTAGAGTGTTTTAGTGCTGTCATTATCACAATAACCACAAACATACACAAGGGGGAGCTCTTCTTACACCATACAGTGTGGACTGGGCACAGCAGCATGCAGGGAAATACATTTCTCATGGCAGAAAGTGGAAAAAGCAGTACTTAGTCAGCGGAGGCATGAAAATAAACTACAGATGAAACTGTACATTTATTTTGTTGAATAGTTTAATTATCAGGGACAGTTTCATATCAATACCAGCACCAGAAACACTGTAAATGAGTCAGTTAACCTATTATACTAATGTTCATGTAATTTTGTCTATGATCAGATGTTTTAAGTACATTTTACAATTTTACATGATTTCCTATCATTTTCAAAAACAAATGTTTTAAGAAAAATGGTTTTAGTCTTTAAAGTAGTCTTACAGTAATACTATTTTATGATTTAAGATTGAGATAACACTTTTACTATATTTTTATTTGGCACATGCCTACTGCAAGTTTTTGTACTCCAGGACTTGACAAAAACATTATTGTTGATACTTAAATCAATTTACTACATGCTGATTGTACAATGTGTCACTTAAAAGCCTATACTTTTTTAGTTTCAGATGTTTTTTTTTACAGAGATGTGAAATGTTGAGGTTACAATTCATTTTAAGATTTAGATTAAGATGGGAAGTAAATGGTGAATATACTGCATTTGACTCTTTCACTTTGCCATGCCCTCTCAGAAATTCCTGACCTGGAACTGGCTGATGACCTAAAGAAGACTGTGTGTCTGCGTGCTGGAGGAACCCTGCGGCTGTTCGTGTCTGTCACTGGCCGGCCACTACCTGTGGTGACCTGGAGGAAGAAAGGTGTGGAGCTGCAGAGCCGTGGCTATATTGAGACCACCGACAGCTACACCTTGCTGATGGTTGAGAAGGTTGACCGCTACGATTCTGGAAAATACGTTGTGGAGGCAGAGAACCCGTCAGGCAAGAAGACTGCCACCATCCTGGTTAAAGTCTACGGTAGGTCGTCCAAAGTTTCCACAGATACCAAGTATGCTAAGCTGAATTATTGTTTTATTTCTGCTTTTCCTTGTCTAGACACACCAGTTTTGCAGTTCTGGTAACTTTTTTTTCAGAAACTTGCAAACAAAATAATTTCTTCTCTTCCTCCATTCATCTCCTACAGACACTCCTGGTCCTCCAGGTTCTGTGAAGGTGAAAGACTACACCAAGGAGTCTGTTGTCATCACCTGGGATGTCCCAAGTGTTGATGGTGGTGCTCATGTCAGCAACTACATCGTAGAGAAGCGTGAAGCCAACATGAAGTCATACAAAACTGTCACAACTGAGTGCAGGAAGACTCTGTTCAGGATCACTGGTCTGGAGGAGGGCATGCACTACTTCTTCAGAGTCCTGCCAGAGAACATTTACGGTGTTGGCGAGCCCTGTGAGACATCTGAGGCCGTGCTGGTGTGCGAGGTGCCATCAGTGCCAATGAACCTTCGGATCGTTGATGTCACCAAGTCCTCAGTCACACTGCACTGGGAAAAGCCATTGTACGATGGCGGCAGTAGGCTTAATGGCTATGTCATAGAGGCCTGCAAGGTGGGTACAGACAGGTGGAGCACAGTGGCCACTGTCAAGGCCTCTGTTTCCCAGCACACTATCGAGTCCTTGGCAGAGAAAGACCAGTACCTGTTCAGGATCCGAGCCACCAACAGCAGGGGAGCCAGTGAGCCCATGGACACCGTCACTCCTGTCACCATTCAGGAGATCACAGGTAAGACAGCATTAAAAGACTCATACACAGATATATAATGATTTCACAATTATTCACTTGACATCTCAACATCACCTTTTTCCTGTTTATTCCAGTGATGCCCAAGATCGACATTACCAGCATCCCTCAGAAGATCATCCATGTGCACCGTGGCAAACCCATCGACCTCAACATCCCCATCAAGGCTCGACCACAGCCTGTCTGCTCTTGGTTCTTTGGTGGCGTCAAGCTGAAAGACAGCTTGGACCGCATCAAGATTGACAGCAATGGCAAATACACCCATCTTGTCATCCGTGAGACCACCATCAATGACACAGGAGACTACACGCTGGAGGTGAAGAACGCAATTGGCACAGCAACCGAGGTCATCAAAGTCATCATTCTCGGTAAGGAGACTTTCTACACATGATAATTATGTACAGGTGTTGTTAATTAGACTGGCAATTGTACTTTATAAGATCCAGAGAAAAACATTTTCCATCAAAAACAATGACTTCTATGAACATTTTATACAATTTGTTTGCATTGATGCACAGATGTAGCTGATTGCAGATTTATGCAAAAAGATTTAGAGATTCCAACTGCCTGCTTGTGTTCATCCAGACAAACCAGGTATCCCAGTCGGTCCAATGAGGATCGACGAGGTTGACGGCGTGTCTGTGACAACCAGCTGGGAACCTCCAGAGAAGGATGGAGGTGCCAACATCGGCGGCTATGTGGTGGAACAGCGTGATGCCCACCACCCCGGCTGGACCATCATCTCAGAGTCAGTGACACGGCCCTGCTTCAAGTTCACCAGACTCACAGAGGGAACCGAGTATGTGTTCCGTGTTGCTGCCATGAACCGCTTTGGCGTCGGTGGCTTCCTGCAGTCCGAGGTGGTGGAGTGCAAGAGTGCTAAGAGTGAGTTTTTTTCTTATTAAACCATCTTGTCTTAGCGTTTTCTTCCTGTTCCCAAAAATATACTAGCAACCACCTATTAACACCCTAGTAACCACCTTGAATACTATAGCAACCATCTAGGAACACTTTTGCAGCCACCCCAAACATGCTTACAGCCTAGCAACTACCTTAGCAACCACATAACAACTCTTTAAGAACTATCTTTAAATCCTTGGAACCACCTAGTCCAATCAACCATTGATTAACTAGTAAGTAAAATATCATCATAAAATTTTTCCTTTTCTAGTTAACTTACACTTGTGTTAATTTTGTCAGCTATTTTTTATTTAGTCTTAGTCTTGTGTCAAATGCCCTTGTTAGTTTTTATCATATTTAGTCAACGTAATCCATCCTCAAGATATTTTTTGTAATTTTAGTCAAACTTATTTCACACAGGATTGTATCTTATCATTATTTGATGAAAACACAGGTTGAATGATCAAGAATATAGCTTTGCAAAAAGTGTTTGGTGTGGTGGTATCAATTTAAGGAATTCATTCAGACATGGAACATGCATATTTATTTTGAGCTAACAAAATTCAGCAACTGGGGCCCAATACTCTCTTTAAAACAATGAGAGCTGTACAGACAACAAAACAACAAAACATTTTGAAAGCAACTTTTTGGTTGCTCAAAGTACATAACAAACTTACCTTTCTGTCCTGAACAATGGATATAAAAATAATTAACCTAATAAATTTGAAAAGCATACTGTACACACTCAAATTACAATCTGCTTGCATTAAAAAACAAAATAAATAGATCTGAAATGTTCCCCATGGACTTAATATAAGGTTAACAAAATCAGTGTCTAGCCAGCTACAGTAGTTCACATAGCATCAATATTAAAGGTTAAACAAGGAAATGAACATATTTAGTCATAGTTTTCCTTAACGAAATTAACATTAACTTACACTTTGAATCCTTGCTTTGAAAAGTTAGCTATTTTTAGCCTCGTATTTGTAATTACAAAAAAGAGATATGATCCTTGATGTAATGTACATTCTCTTTTTCCCTTATCCCTTCTTCTGCATCTGTATCATAAACCATAATCAACGCTGAACTGTCATGAAACAGAAATAGAGGTGGTCTTTAGAGAAAAAGATTTATATTTATTGTGTATCTCCAACAATCCAAAAACACTATCCCTTGTATTAATTTATGGAGAGAATACTGATATTCTGCTATCTTGTCTGGTAATTTTGTACTCCTGTACATTGTCTGTGATTAATATATTAATTGATCTGTGGTTTCCCCGTGTAGCCATCCCTGGACCTCCAAGCAGGCCAGAGGTGATTGACGTCACCCACGAAGGCATGACCCTGACCTGGCAGCCACCCGAGGACAATGGTGGCTCCACTATTTCCGGCTACATCATCGAGCGTAAGGAGGCTCGTTCTGACAGGTGGCTGAAGATCAACAAGAACCCCGTCACCATGACCAGGTACCGCTCCTCTGGCCTGATTGAGGGCCTGGAGTATGAATACCGCATCACTGCCATCAACTCCAGGGGAGACGGCAAACCTAGTGAGAGCTCTGCCATCACTGTCGCCATGGATCCCATCGGTATGTGACGCAAAACACAACCTATATTCAAATAAATATTTTTTTATTTTTGAAATGTTAGTATAGGAGTACAAATTAAACATATCTGTATATATGTGTATATATATATATATATATATATATATATATATTTGTTTTATTTGTTTTTTTAATGTATTTTATACACTAATATTACCAGTCTGGGTCAGTATATTCACAAGATGCCTCTCTGTGTTGTTGAACAGAGCCTCCAGGTCCTCCAGTTCAACCCAAAGTCACAGACAGCACCAGGACTTCGGTGTCTCTGGCCTGGCTGCCTCCTGAAGAGGAAGGTGGCTCGATCATCACTGGTTACCTGATCGAGATGCAGAAGGTGGATCAAGTGGAGTGGACCCTGTGTAATACTACACCCACCAAGATGTGCGAGTACACCCTCACACACATGCCCCAGGGCGCTGAGTACAAGTTCAGAGTCTTTGCTTGCAATGCTGGCGGTGCTGGAGAGCCAGCTGAGATTCCTGGAGTGGTTAAAGTCCAGGAGATGCTCGGTAGGAGAACACATTTCAATTTTTTACATACAGCGACATACACATCATACTTTTAATTATTGAATCTAAATCCAATCGGTTTGTGATAATATGGGATAATCTAACTAAACCAAATCCATACCGTCTCCTCATCAGATTATCCTGATTACGAGCTTGATCCTAAGTACGAGGATGGCTACGTGGTGCGGCAAGGTGGAGTCATCTGCCTGTCTGTGCCAATCAAGGGTAAACCCATTCCTACATGTAAGTGGACCAAGGATGGCCATGACATCTCCCACCGGGCCATGATCGCCACCCATGATGACATCACTGAGCTGGTCATCAAAGAGGCACACAAAGATGACACTGGTACCTACGACCTGGTACTGGAGAACAAATGTGGCAGGAAGGCCGTCTACATCAAGGTGAGCGGCTCCTGACAGTTTTTGTTGACACATAACCTCAGTCAAATAAAAATGTACGTTAGTATCAATTAACTTACATTTGATGAATAAATGTGGATATTATTTCTGACCTCCTGTGTGCCGCTTCACTCTAGGTGAAGGTGATCGGTCGTCCCGATGCCCCAGAAGGCCCTCTGGAGTTTGATGACATTCAGGCTAGATCAGTCCGGGTCAGCTGGAGACCCCCATCAGATGATGGTGGCGCCGACATCCAGGGATACATCATAGAGAGGCGGGAAGTCCCCAAGGCTGCCTGGTACACAGTGAATGCCCGGGTCACAGAGAATTCCCTGGTGGTGAAGGGCCTGAAGGAGAATGTGCAGTACCATTTCAGGGTCTTTGCTGAGAACCAGTTCGGCATTAGCAGATCTCTTAAGTCTGAAGAGTCTGTCACACCAAAGACACCACTATGTAAGTATTGATGTTGCCCATGATGTTCACAATGCTGCAATGTCCAAATACAACTGATGTTTGTTAACAACAAACATCAGTTGCATCCTGTACATATCTGCCAGAGTAATTTATTTAGCGGAAACATAGCAATGTTGTTATTAGATTTACAAATTGAACACAATGCACATCCCTAATTCTGTCAATGAGTGTTTCAAAAAAACAATGTACTTGACCTACAGGCCCACCAGAACCTCCCAGCAACCCACCAGAGATCATGGACGTGTCCAAGTCCTCTGTGTCTCTGTCCTGGGCCCGGCCCCGGGATGACGGAGGCTCACGCATCACAGGATACTACGTGGAGAGGAGGGAGATGTCAACAGAAAAGTGGGTCCGCCACAACAAGACCCACATCACCACCACCATGTACAATCTCACCGGCCTCATCCCCGATGCAGAGTACGTGTTCAGAGTCGTGGCTCAGAATGACATTGGACAGAGCGAGCCTGGTCCCGCTTCAGAATCTGTGGTCTGCAAAGATCCATTTGGTGAGTTAATATTACATGACGGCCAGAATAAATTGATAATACTAAGTAGAAAAATAGTCGATGAGGCACCAGACATTTAAGACAAGATAAAACTAAGCTGAAGTAACTTTGATGGGTTGTAGAACTGGAGATCTGGTTGTATTTTGATAATTTCTCCACAAGTATCAATCTCCTCTCGTCTCTCTCATCCCAGACAAACCTAGCCAACCAGGAGAGATTGACATCATTTCTGTCACCAAAGACTGTATTACCATCCACTGGCTCCGGCCTGAGCAAGATGGCGGCAAGGAGATCCTGGGGTACTGGATTGAGTTCAGGCAGGCTGGAGAAAGTACTTGGAAGAAATGCAACAAGGAGCGCTCCAAGGATCGTCAGTTCACCATGGGTGGCCTCATGGAAGCCACAGAGTATGAGTTCAGAATCTTTGCTGAGAATGAAACAGGACTCAGCAGACCTCGCCGCACGCCCATGGGCATCAAGACCAAACTGAGTGGTGAGCTGTTGCAGAGTGACCTGGTCACACTAACAATGATGTTTTGCAGCAAATTTAATTCAGCTGAATCAAAGTGTGTTCAGTGAATTTGCTCATAGCAGTAAAATAACTCCCTGCCAATTTGACTGTGACCTGGATTGTAACAAACTAAACACTATACCAAATGTTAATTTTATTTAGTGAGTAAGTGTTTTTCTTTTTGTTTTGCATATTAGTATACTTCAGTGTACTTGAAGGAGCAGTATCAACCTGTAAAGAATTTTATAAAAAAATCAATGTCATAGGCAGCACCCCAAAATGTGATTTAAGCTGTGAATTAAATCAAACTTTGCTGATGTTTCTGCAGTTGGTGAGGCCCCAGCTTTGAAGGAAGAGATTCAGGACGTAACCACCAAGCTTGGCGAGTCCGGCACTCTGACGTGCGGCATCATCGGCAGACCTCTGCCAGAGATCAAGTGGTACCGCTATGGCAAGGAGCTGATCCAGAGCCGCAAGTACAAGATGAGCTCAGATGGCCGCAACCACTCCCTCAGCATCCTGACAGACGAGCAGGAAGATGAGGGCCTGTATACCTGTAGGGCCATCAATGAGGCTGGAGAGATTGAGACCAGTGGCAAACTGCGCCTACAGGCAGCACCCCAGTTCCACCCTGGCTTCCCACTGAAGGAGAAGTACTTTGCCGGTGCTGGCACCAGCCTCCGCCTTCATGTTGTCTACATTGGCCGCCCCATCCCTCAGATCATGTGGTTCTATGGCAAGAAGCCTTTGAACGCATCTGAGAATGTGGTAATTGAAAACACAGAAAGCTACACTCATCTGGTGGTGAGGAATGTCCAAAGGCAGACCAACGCTGGCCGCTACAAGGTGCAGCTGAGCAACACATTTGGAACTGTCGACACTGTGTTGCGGGTTGAAATCCAAGGTAATGTCATACTACTGAGAGGAAATAGTACAAAACTCAAGAAAGTTAAAATGTCAAATGTATTTCTTAAGTGATGACAGCCATACTTTAAAATTGAAATGAAAATAAACACTTCAGTTTGCAGTTTGCAATGTAGATGTCATATGTAAAGATGCAATGATAATTTCCAAATGCTCTTTCAATGAATAGTAATACACATACATTTTCATCTGTTAGTTTAGAAACAACAGATATTTCTTCCTGGATCCTAGAATTTTATGTATTCCTTTTTTTGGTTTATCCAGATAAGCCATGCATCCCTGAGGGCCCTGTGGTTGTTGATGCCCTGCTGAAGAGCTCAGTTGTCATCAGCTGGAAGGCTCCCAAAGACGACGGCGGCTCCATGGTCACCAACTACATTGTGGAGAAACGTATGGCCAAAGAGGGTGAGGTGTGGCACCTGGTGTCCTCCTCTGTCTCTGGAAACACCTGCCGCGTCCCCAACCTGATCGAGAGCGCTGGCTACTACTTCAGAGTCTCTGCTCAGAACCAGTACGGAGTCAGTGAGCCTCTGGAGATCCCCTCCGTGGTCATCATCAAGAGTCCATTCGGTAGGTCCACTCAGATTTAGTTTGTCACTTTTGGCTTACATAACTACATTGCAAACAAGGAGACCATTACAATAACATTCTCTGTCTGTTTCTCAGAAAAACCTGGCATCCCACAGCAGCCCCTCATTGCCAGCTCTACCAAAGACTCCTGCCTTGTCTGCTGGAAGCCTCCAAGCAATGATGGTGGAGCTAAAATCACCAACTACTACTTGGAAAAACGTGAGAAGAAGCAGAACAAGTGGATGTCAGTGACCTCTAAGAAGATTGCGGAGACCAAATACGAGGTCACAGGCTTGATTGAGGGCTTCGAGTATGAGTTCCGCGTCAAGTGTGAGAACATGGGTGGTGAGAGCGACTGGAGTGAGATCTCTGAGCCTGTCATCCCTAAGTCCGACCAGTTGCCTCGTGCGCCTGTGTTCAGGGAGGAGATCAGGGACATGACTGTCAAATACCATGCTAATGCCACCTTCGTCACTAAGGTATTTTATCTACACTTCGGTGTTTTCCTCCAAAAATATACGTGTTTATGCACAAGTCTTTGTTTTTCAGGGAATCATTGTTTCTGTTACAAATCTAAATGATTTAATTCGGTTATTTTTCCCATGTCAAGGTGGTGGGATATCCCAGGCCTGTGGTGAAATGGTACCGCAGTGGAAAGGAGATCTTGGCAGATGGAACCAAGATCAAAGCCCAGGAGTTCAAGGGAGGCTACTACCAACTGATCATCATTGCTGCTGATGAGAGCGATGCCACAGTCTACCAATTCAGAGCGACCAACTCTGAAGGATCTATCTCCTCAACTGCCAACCTTGAAGTGGAAGGTAAACTTTGGCATTGCAAAAGACTTATCCTCATGTTTCCTAGAATCCATTGAATGATACCTTCTGTTGGTGTAGTCCTTGAATAAGAATATTAATCAATATTGAGCTAATGTTTTTATGTCATTTTTTAAATTCCAGTTCCTGCTAAGATTCACTTGCCCAAGGAGCTCCAGGGAATGGGAGCAGTCCATGCTGTCCGTGGTGATCACGTCACCATCAAGATCCCCATCACTGGCAAGCCTGAACCAACAGTCACCTGGCAGAAGGGTCAGGAGATCCTCTCCAACTCTCCTCATCACCAGGTCATCACCACCCGGTCTTTCACCTCCTTGGTATTCCAGAGGGGAGTGCAGAGTAAAGATACTGGCTACTACATTATCACTGCCAAGAACAGGTTCGGAATGGACAAACAAACCATTGAAGTGGACGTGGCTGACATTCCTGAAGCTCCAAAGGGACTCAAGGTCAGTGACATTGCCCGAGACTCCATCACTCTGACCTGGGAGCCCCCTGCCAACGATGGTGGAAGCAACATCATTGGCTACATTGTGGAGAAGTGTCCCACCAGTGCGGACAGGTGGATCCGTGCTGGCCAGACAGCTGACTGTAGCTTTACCATCATCAACGTATATGGAAAGACCAAGTACCAGTTCCGAGTCATCGCTGAGAACCAGTTTGGCCTGAGCCCTCCTTCTGAGCCAACTGAGCCCATCACCACAAAGGAGGATAAGTCTGTGATCAGAAACTATGACGAAGAAGTGGATGAAGCTAGAGAGATCACCAAGGAGGAGGCTCTGTTCTACAAGGTTAAGGAACTGTCCTCCAAATACACTATCTCTGAGGAGCTTGCTCGGTGCCAGTTTGGAGTAGTCCACCGCTGTGTGGAGATTGCCACCAAGAAGACCTTCATGGCCAAATTTATCAAGGTCAAAGGAACTGACCGTGAGTTGGTTCTCAGGGAAATTGAGGCTCTCAACGTAGCAAGGTACAAGAATATCATCTACCTGCATGAATACTTTGAAAGTATGGAGGAGATTATCCTGATATTTGAGTTCATCTCTGGAGTAGACATCTTTGAGCGCCTGGGCACTAGCAACTTTGAGCTCACAGAGCAGGAGATTGTACGCTACCTAAGACAAGTGTGCTCTTCCCTCAAGTTCTTGCATAGCCACAACTTTGGCCACTTTGATATCCGCCCTGACAACATTGTCTACACCACACGGAGAAGCACCATCATAAAGATTATTGAGATGGGCCAGGCCAGGCTGCTGGTGCCAGGAGAAAACATCAGACTGATGTTCTCAGCTCCGGAGTACTGTGCCCCTGAGATTCACCGCCATGACTTGGTCACAACAGCCACTGATATGTGGTCTGTTGGTGTGATGGCCTATGTCCTGCTCAGTGGCCTCAATCCATTTGCTGCAGAGTCCACTACAAAGATGATTGAGAACATCTCCAACTGTGAGTACGTCTTTGACAGTGAAGCATTTAATGACATAAGCCTGGAGGCTATGGACTTTGTGGACAGACTTCTAATCAAGGACAGGAGGCTCCGCATGACAGCCCATGAGGCTCTGGAACACCCATGGCTCAAGATGAAGATGGAGCATATCAGCAACAAGATAATTAGGACACTGAGACACAGGAGATACTACCAGACTCTGGTAAAGAGGACAGAAACTATTGTATCAGCGGCTCGTGTGGCCTATGGCGGCGCCTTCAAGAACCACAGAGGATTGGCCGTGGGTAAAGTGAAGATTGGAACTGAGTACCATGGCCTGCGTGCTGGTCCAGTCATGCATAGCTCAGGCGAGGAAGGTGGCCATGTCAGATTCACTTGTAGCATCACCAACTATGACAAGAGTACACAGGTGTCATGGTACTTTGGTAACCGTCAGCTACACCCAAGCCCCAAGTATGAGATTACTTACAGCAATGGTTTTGCCAGCATCTATGTGAAGGACATTGAAGATTGTGATAATGGTGTGTACAGATGCAAGGTTGTGAGTGATGATGGAGAGGACAGTGCTTATGGAGAGCTCTTTGTTGAGACTGTGAGGAGCATCAGGGAGTACTACATCAGCCGTTCCATCAAGAAACTGAGGAGAAAGGTTGACAGGACTAAAATCCTTCAGAGGCCACCAGAGTTCACTTTGCCGCTGTACAATCGTGCTGCCTACATTGGCGAAGATGTGCGCTTCGGTGTCACTATTACTGTACACCCTGAGCCTCATGTAACATGGCTGAAGAATGGAGAGAGAATCAAGCCAGGTGATGATGACAGCAAGTACACATTCACCAGTGACAAGGGTCTGTACCAACTTATGATTCACAACTTAGACATGAGTGATGATGCCGAATACACCGTCATGGCCCACAACAAGTTTGGAGAAGACAGCTGCAAGGCCCGTCTCACGGTGACACCTCATCCTGTAATGGAGGAAACTATGAGGCCCATGTTCAAACGTCTGCTGGCTAATGTTGAGTGTGTTGAGGGACACAGTGTCCGCTTCGAGCTCAGAGTTTCAGGAATCCCGACTCCTACTCTGAAATGGGAGAAGGATGGCCATCCACTTCAGTTTGGTCCCAAGGTTGCAGTCATAGAAGAGGACATTGACTACCATGTCCTGCACATCAGAGAGACTCTGCTTGAGGACTCTGGTGTGTACAAAGTGACTGCAACCAACTCTGCTGGCTCTACAAGCTGCCAGGCTACACTGAAGGTGGGCCGCCTTACTTACACAAGGAGAGAGTACAAGAGTGAGGAGGAGAAATACAGACACATCCAGAAACAAATTGAAAAGACTAACAAGATGGCTCAGCAAATTGTTGCCAGAGAGGATGCCGTACCTCTCAACCCGACGGCCCAAGAGGCATTGAAATTCGCGGCAGAGATGTACAAACCTGCTGTGAGCACCAAGAATGTCGAGGGTGAGTTCGACATCACAGTGGAGAAGTCTGAGACCAAGAAGCTGGAGGAAGAGAGAAGGATCTTCATGCCCTATGAGATCCCAGAGCCTGTGGTTCACGATCCCAGAGATCTGGATGAGGACAAAGCTATTAAACAGTTTGTGCCTCTCTCTGACATGAAGTGGTACAGGAAGCTGAGAGACCAGTATGAGATTCCAGAGAGGATGGAGAGGATTGTGCAGAAGAGACAGAGACGCATACGCCTGTCCAGGTGGGAGCAGTTCTACGTCATGCCCCTCCCTAGAATCACTGACCAGTACAGACCAAGATGGCGTATTCCAAAACTCACTCTGGATGACCTGGAGACTGTCAGGCCCGCCCGCCGCTCACCTTCGCCCGAATCTGAGGTCTCCTTCAGATCCAGGAGAAGATCTCTGGGAGATCTGAGTGATGAAGAGCTGCTGATGCCTGTGGATGACCACCTTTCCATGAGGAGAACAGAGGAAGAGAAAATGATGCTGGAGGATGAACTGGAGCTTGGCTTTTCTGCCTCCCCTGCTGGCAGCCCCATCCGCATTGAACGGCGTGCCGCAGAACATGAAGAGAGGAGGCACGAAGTCAGGCATGAGGCTGTTGAGGTTACTGAGACAAAGAAGAAACGTACCATTTCTCAGTTTATGAGGAGGAGAAGGTCACTGTCTCCCACATACATCGAGCTGATGCGTCCAGTGTCAGAGCTGATCCGACCACCACGTGCCAGGCCTCCTGTGGAAGTAGAGGGCATGATTGTGGAGAGGAGGTCCCCCACCCCAGAGAGGACCCGCCCCCGCTCTCCCAGTCCCATTAGGTCAGTTGAGAGGTCATCCCGCTCCTCATCCAGGTTTGAGCGATCTGCCCGATTTGACATCATGTCCCGTTACGAGGCCAGAAAGGCTGCTCTGAAGACTGAGAGGAAATATCAGGTGGTTAGTCAGACACCTTTCAGCCTGGATCATGCACCTCGTGTGACCGTCAGGATGCGCTCGCACCGCATACCAATTGGCCAAGACACCAAATTTACCCTGAACATCCAAGCCAAGCCAGAGGCTGAGGTGAAATGGCTCCACAATGGAAATGCAATCTCTGAAAGCAGTGAGAAATATGTCTTTACTAACATGAGTGGTGTCCTGTCCATCACTATTCTGGAATGCCAGGAAGAGGACAGTGGTACATACCGCTGTGTATGCTCCAACTCCAAGGGAGAGGCTTCTGACTATGCTACCCTGGAGGTGTCAGGTGGTGGATATACTACCTTCTCCTCTCGCCGTAGGGATGAGGACGCTCCCAAAGCATATGTCCCTGAAGTCACTCGCATTGACCACTATCACACTGCCCACTTCAAAGCTGGCTATGCTTCCCAGACCCACTTTGAAGTAGAGGAGAGCAAGTCAAAGCTAACCGAGACACATGAGGTTGTCACACGTGAAAGATATGCCGCCTCCTCAGAGAGGTACTCCTCCGCTGAGAGGTATGAATCATCTGTCAAGTATGCCTCAGCTGAATACCTGTCATCTGGTTCCTCCTACTCTTCCGACAAGTTTGCTCTGACTGGCAAGCACACCACATCTGGAGCTAAACTGGCATTGTCTTCTGCTGCTGTTTCTGAGGAGGTTTCTGTCCACAAAGTGAAGCCTTCTCTTGCTGCCAGAATCCTCACCAAACCCCAGTCTTTGACCGTTGCAGAGGGAGAGACAGCCAGATTCTCCTGTGATATTGATGGGGAGCCTGCGCCCACTGTAACATGGATGCACGAGAGCAGAACCATTGTAACCTCTCACCGTATCCAAGTCACAACCACTCAGTACAAGTCGAGCCTGGAGATCTCTGTGACAGCCTCTGATGAGGGCAATTACATGGTGGTGGTAGAGAACTCATCAGGCAGACAGGAGGCACACTTCACTTTGACCATCCACAGACCAGCTCCCAAAGAGGAGGTCAAGGCCATCACATCCCCTGAGCCATCTGTAAAATCACCCACTCCCAGTGTAAAGTCACCAGAACCTTCAGTGACATCACCGGCTCCCTCTGTGACCTCCCCAGTCCCCAGTGCAAAGTCACCAGAACCCAGCATCAAGTCCCCTGAGCCTTCAATTAAATCACCAACTCCAAGTGTGAAGTCCCCTGAACCAAGTGTAAGTTCTCCTGCTCCAAGTATAAAGTCACCAACGCCGAGTGTGAAGTCACCCACACCAAGTGTGAAGTCACCCACACCAAGTGTGAAGTCTCCCACACCAGGTGTGAAGTCTCCTGAACCAGAGGGAATCAAATCCCCCAGGAGCGTCAAGTCTCCTGAGCCATCTGCACCCTCTCCAGCACTGAGCATAAAATCACCAACTCCTAGAATCAAATCTCCTGAACCTGAGGGAGTCAAGTCACCCAGGGGTATAAAATCCCCTGAACCCAGACTCAAGTCACCACCACCAATCAAGTCCCCAGAGAGGGTGAGATCACCTGAACCTGAGGGAGTAAAATCACCGCGGGGTGTCAAATCTCCAGAACCTGCAGGAATCAAAACACCAAGAGGTTTGAAGTCCCCAGAACCTGCTGGTATCAAAACACCAAAAGGCATCAAGTCTCCAGAACCATCTGGCATCAAGTCACCAAGGGGTTTGAAATCCCCTGAGCCTGAGGGAATCAAATCACCTCCTAGGATGAAGTCCCCTCCTCCCATCATGTCCCCCAAGAGGGTTGTGTCTCCACCCACTGTCAAATCCCCAATCCCAAAACCTCCCAAGATTCTGAGTCAGCTAACAGCTGAAGCTTGCGAAGGCTCGGTGAGGATGTCCTGTATCTGTGAGAGCAGTGTCAAGGAGGTGGTGTGGTATGTCAATGGGAGGAGGCTTTCACAGAGCAGCCGCTTTGAGATGCATTACTCTGAGGGCTCCTGCAGCCTCGTAATCCATGACCTGACAGACAGTGACCAGGGGGAGTATACCTGTGAGATGACATCAGAGGGAGGAGTCTCAAAATCCTCCTTCTCATTCACTGGACAAGTGTTCCAGTCCATACGCATGAAGATCACCGCCTACCGTGAGCAGCAACTGGCGCTTAAAGGTGAGAAACTGCCTTAAGTATTCCTTCCAAGCTGGTTTACTGCAATTACATGTTAATTTTATTATATTTATATAAAAAATTCTGATATCCTTACTTAAACTTAAACCTTCTGAACATTTACATATCCTCTGTTTCCATCTCTAGCCTCAACAGGATCGATGATGATGAGTCACAAGGAGTCGTCATCATCCATGAGCTCATCCATGATGATGAAGAAAGAAATGCACACGATGGAAGAATCGTCCTCCTTCTCCTCCGCCTCCGCCCATCAGGCAATGATGTCATCCATGATGGAGTCCAGCTCCTTCAGCAGCATGGCAGCTGAGATGAAGTGTGAGACCATGTCCATGTCCAGCATGTCGTCCATGGCTTCTGAGTCGTATGCTATGAGCTCCAGCAGCCTCACGGAGATGGCTTCCCACATGGAAGGATCCTCCTTCAGAGCGATTGGTAAGACAGACTTGTTTTATAGTGGCCAAGAGAATATTCCTCATCTCTATAAAATCTTCTTTTTTACCTTAATTTAAAGTTTACAGATTAAAAAGAAAATTTCCCTTCCACTCTTTCTATTATTGTGTAGTGAATGAACACATTTTTGGGTGCACTGATGTACATGTACTGTGCCTCTTTCCAACTTCCAGGTTCTGCTCCCAGGATTGAGGCCTTGCCGGAGGACATCAGCATCGAGCCAGGCAAAGTCCTGACAGTGGCCTGTGCCTTCTCTGGCGACGCCAAACACATTGAGTGGTCCCGCGGTGGCAAAACCATCGAGGTGACTGCTGGCGGCCGCTTCCACATCGAGACCACAGAGGACCTAACCACCCTCATCATCACCGGGGTGAAGGTGGAAGATGCTGGAACCTACACTCTCAAACTGTCCAACGAGCTTGGATCCGACACAGCAACTGTTCACATTAGCATTCGATCAGTGTAAAAACAAAAATCTTATCTTCCAATCTTCCCCTTTTCCCTACTTCCATGCCTTTTCATTTATTAATTGAGCAAAATAATCTACTTGATAAAGATCTGGATTTCTGTTCTTGTAAATATGAACTATTTTTGTACCAATCTTGACATTAATTTATGCCAAACTAGACTAAAGTCTAAAGTTGTTATAAAATGTGCCATATTGGATAACTATGACTTAGGATTTTTGATCCATTTTTCTGTGACATGTACATAATGTATATAGCCGAATTTAACGGTTATGGGAAATGTATGCATTGTTATTTATGACAATATTAACTGAAACAAAATGAAACTAAATGTGGTTTAACAGGAGAAAGTTTCGCTTGGAACGAATACCCTGTCAAACCGAGAAACTAAACTCTGTGCCTCAACAATAAGTTGAAGTCTTAAGATTGCCTCAACAGGTAGAGAGGCTCCCTGTTGACGTTAAGTCAATCAGACAAAACTATGAATGCACTGCTGGAGAGAGAGAGTGGTGCTGTTGCATTGTAATAAGAGCGTGAGATCCTGAGTGCTGTTTGCATTTACCCTCATGTAAGCAGGACGACTGGACCTCGCTCTCTGACTGATTATGTCATACCGCCATTTCAATGACATGCTCACAGTGCGAGCGGCCTGCACTTCCTGAGCACAAGTGTTTCTTTTTTGTTTTGTGCTCTGCTTCTGGCAAACGACCACTTGCTCGGGCTCTTTTCAATAGTACCATCAACCTGGCCAATCACGAGTCCTTCCTGTGCTTGTTTGCAGAGGCAGAGCTGTCTCTTGGAGGTCTGCAGTGTGTTTGTGTGTTAGTTTTTAGAAGTACACCTGTCAGTCAAGCTGGGCACCGCCAAGCAGATGTACCGCAGCCGGAAAGACAACCACCGCTGCATTTGACAAGGATGGAACGAGGCGTGGTCTCGCGTGTCGCCCCGCACTTTGATTTGATTGAAGTTAGAGTTGTAGCGTTGATTATTTTTGCAGCCTCCTTGAGTTTTTCTCCATTATTGATTTAATAAAGCATGATTATCAGCACTACAGGATGTCTCTGTTGTGATTATTTGTAATAACATTATATATATTATATATATCTTCATTGAAGCTAGCAGCAGTTTTGTACGGCTGCACTATTCCATCACATTTAAATATTCAAGCTGCCTTGTGCATCCTTTTTATACACATTTACCCCAAAATTAAACCTGACAACCTGGAAATGTTGGGATCTCTTCTAGAATTTAAAATAAAGTTTTGTGAGTTGGATCAATATTTGGATACAATAAGAGGAGTTTATAGAGATTGAGACACTGGTGGGTTGAACAGTATTTCCACAAAGCAAACAGAACACATCTGTAAATGTGGTGAATAAACATGCTGAGAGATCATTATGAACCGAAAGAGACTGCAAGATTAAAGAGAGATTTGTGATTGGATGTCACAATGTGGATTGCAAATCCTTCGGCATTGACATCTAAGACAGACATGGGGTCAGAAGAGACAGCACTCAGTATGAGGAGAGAACACCACCCTGGGCTGCAAGTGTTTACTCTGAACATCTGTGGAATAAGAAGTAAGATCAAGACCCCGGACTTTATTGAAAAATGTAAAAAATATGTACTGTGTTTCAGTGAGATTAAACAGAGGATATAAATACCCTGGAGATGCTGGAAAAATGTAAGGCAATAGGTTTCAGAATGTTTGTTAGTAACCAACATAAGTTTAGAAACTGGCCGTGAGGTGGAGTGATAATTGCTGATAAATTGCAAATTGGTAAATAAATAATATAGTGTAATAATAAAATAAATAGACACCTACTTAAATATGATAAAGATCTTGTGCTGTTTACTACAAAACCAAATAGTCTAATGTAGATGAACCAATAGATTATTTTTGATGCTGGTACTGAAAACCACTATTTTCTAATTTATGGTGATATGAATGCCCACACTCAAGAAAGAGATGATGATAACCTGAACCGATATGAAACAATGGGGAAAATGTGTGTACTGTGGGGCAATTACAAATGTTTGACATACATTAAAGAGAAAACAGACTGATTACATGGGGATTTTGGTAATTATGGTGATGGTGATGGAAATAGGGTAATTATACAGTGAACTCCGCGTCGTTTAGGCTAACCCATTGTTGCTAACTTTGGAGCTAACCCCCTTCACTTTTCCAGCACTTGGGGAAACAACAGACTTGACTTTTTGGCATTTATTAACTGTCACGCACTGTAGTCTGTACTGTATATTTACTGCCAGACTGACAACTTACTACTAACCTTTCCCTCTGCTCCGCTAGTATCCACCATCACTTTCCTGCCGCTCACTCTTTCCCGCTCGCTACGCAAACGTACTACGCAATGCCGCATTCCTTCACGGAGCTACGCTACCAATAGTTTCCCAGGCAACGACACAGAGGTTGACTCACAGCGCTGCACAGGGACTCCCAAACGCTATTGATTTCCCAGTGAATGGATATTTGGCGTTATTTTTGACATTATAAAATATTTATAATGGCGGGAGTTCTTGTTGGAGAAACACTGATTCAGTAAACGTTCAGTAAACGGTGAGTACAGTTAGACCCAAACAAACAACGGGGGTGTTTTGAATACAGTTTTCACAGGTAATTTGTTAGTCTGTCCCTCTGTCCCGCAGGAAATAATGGATTAATCCTGGAAAGCTGTTGATGTCGCTCTCTTCTCCTTATGAAAGTAACACGGAGATTATTCGACCAATGAGAATTTGGTCAGACGAGAGCATATCCATCAACTAATCAACTAATCGACCAGCAGACTACAGCCCTAATAGGGTCGCTGTTTCTTTTACGCAAAGTAAGACATTTCTATGTACATGAGTTTGACTCTTTGTTTTCTGATAAGCAATGTATTGTTAAAATGCTTTTGGATGTAAATCCTGGAACTGATGATTATTGGGCAGCTAAACTCACAGTCACAAACACTGAAAAACGGGATAAAGAAAAAACAGATGAGTTTATAGGAAACATACAGTTTGACAAGGTGGATAAATTGTTGTGTGACCTAGACAACATGTCAGCAGATGAAATAACAGAGGAGGTTTGAAGAATTATGATTAATAGTTTGAATATTACATTACATTACACAAAAAAAGCCGTGTGGTTTAATAATGAATGCAGACATTAAAAGACAAGTTTCACTGAACAAGAAATTAAGGAGGCTATTTTAAGACTAAAACCTGAAAAAGCAGCAGAAACAGACAGAATCCTGAACAAGTATTAAAAGGAGTTATTTAACAGGACTCTGGTGTTATCTCTGAAGTTCTGTGAGGATAATTCTATCCTGACGGACACTCAGACAGGATTTAAGAGGAATTACTCCACCATTGATCATATCTTTTTTTTTTTTTTTTTTTTTTATAGAAACACACTTTTGATTTGTATTGTTTTAAAAAGAAAAGTCTGTTTTGTTCTTTCATTGGTTATAGTTAGACATTTGATACAGTTTGGGGAGATGCACTCTGGTACAAACTGTTAAAAGCAGGTATTAATGGTAAATTCCTGGATGAAGTACAAATATGTACAAGAACATCAAATCATAATACTTATGTACTTTTACTGCAATACTTTACATCAAACTCATAATACTTATGTACTTTTACTGTAGGAGGATTTTTCATGTAGGACTTTTACTTGTAATGGAGTATTTAATATACTTTTACTGCAGTAAAGGATCTGAGTACGTCTTCCACCAATGTAAACATGTAAAAACAGTGGATTGTTTTGCTTCTGCCATAAATAAAATTAAACTGAATAAATGTACTTAGTTACTAAACACCTCTGGAAAAGGCTCAGGGGGGAGGGGGAGGAGGCGGGGGGCGGACAGAGTCAGTCGGTCTGGCCCTCCTCCTCCTCCTCCTCCTCCTCCTGCAGCAGCTCGGTGATTTCAGACAGGAGCAGCTGACCGAGCCGTGAAAAACAGCGCAGCCTGCAGAGGAGCTCCCACTGAGGAGAGTGAGGAGGAGGAGGAAGAGGAAACCAGCAGGAGGAGGAGAGTCCTGATGAATGTGCTGATTATTCAGATGAAGAAAACACACTGAAGTAGGAAACCTCCTCAGTTTCTCTGTGCAGCTGCTTTCCTGAAGTTTGGGAGTCAGAACTGTAAGTTGTCTTTTCCTCTACTACATTTATTTACCTGACAGATGCTGTTTACCTTCACCACGACACGACTTGACTGTTTATTATTTTCACACATGTGTCCGGTGCAAACCGAGACGTTTCTACGAGGTTGTAAAACTTCTGAAAGTTTTCTTTTTTTTTAAACAAACGGACCCAAATGCTCAGGTGGGTGGAGTCACTACTAAACCGGGCTGCACGCGGCTCAAGAACACAAACAAAACAAACGCACCTCACAGCATCTGTTTCCATAGATTATAATTAATAATATTAAAGCTGCAAGCAGCGTTGAACGGGCCTTCGCACCCTTGCGTATGTCAGGGCGCGGCGCTGGTGAAGGGCTTCTGTCACGGGCATATAGATGTCCCCTGACCTGGGCTGTTTTCAGACAGTGCAAGGGGAGAATAATGTCACATCCTCAATCACGTACTGTGCCTGCTGCAGGGGCTGCTGCATTGAAATGTCGTAGGGGGCGCTATGGAGCCAGTTTTCATCACTGACTGAATATTGCTATTTAGACGTGTTCAGGCTGGGAGTCTTATCAAACATGTAAAGTTTGGTGTAGACTCCAGCATTTACACTAAACTTATAGCAATTTCGCCTGTCATGGCGAAACATCAAAACTCAACGCCACGCCACGGCCACACGCTTCAATGATAACTAAATTTTTGATAACTTTTGATCACACACTGGTGTAGATGACACACACTGATTTTGAAGTCGTTACGATGAATTCTGTAGGAGGAGTTTGTTAAAATACAAGGTATGCGAAATGGTCAAAAAAACGCGAAAAATGACCACTTTTATCAAGATGGCCGACTTCCTGTAGGACTTACAATACAGCTCCAAGAGGCTTTTTTGTGCGTCTTCACATGATACATAAGCCTCCCGAATTTCTTTTTCCTAGGTTAATCTGGAAGGCGGGGCTACAATTTAGAAATTTTCAAGGGGGCGCTGGTGAGCCATATTGTCACGTCTATGCAAATGACCTATCCAGAATTTTAACTGGTGTCGCTCCAGACATGTGTGCCAAGTTTCGTGATTGTAGACCCATCCCTTATCCCTAAAATACAGCATCGTATTTCATGGCGAAGGATGTGCCGCCATGGCAACGGCGTTTGGTCATGGGTCATGACCTGCCCAATGTAGCATCACCAAGGTCTAACATCTTAGCTGAGTCAATTTCAGGTGCATCGGCCAAATTTCCTAGGAGTAATACAACAAAGAACGACGCATGATACTTCCTGTTGCACTCTGGCCCGTCGGGATCAGATCACGCTTTTTAAAAATGAGGGATATTTCTTACAAGTGTGGTGTGCTTTTATTTTGAAAGTTTGATTGACATGTGTACTGTCAGGTGTGTAGAGACAATAAGTAACTGCAGCTGGACACAGACAAAAACTCATATATTTGAATGGAGAGTGTGAGCGAACCCACACCTTTTTGAACATTTACTGCTTCCACATAATTTTAGATACAAACTTCATTTGAACTTTAAATGAGCCACGAGACTTTGACCTACAAATCTTGAATTTACATGTGTTTTCTATCTTTTATTATTTTTGAGATATTAGAGTGTGAGTTTTAAAGTCTTTTCTTGCTCCTCCTGTGATTTTATAATGAGTGTGTATTGCGGAATGTTTCAGAGCACTGAGGGAGTGACATCACCAGGAGCAGTTGGAGAGGAGGATTTTAGAGAACGCTTCTCGTGAAATATCCTCATAAATCCCATGACTTTGGCCAAATCATACATAAAAATCACATTTTTTTGTAGGAATTTTCGTCGCGAATCCATTGATACAGGTTTGAAAGTGGTCGGACTTATAGTTTAGACGCCAGATGCCCCAGTTTGGCACAAAGTCCATGCCCAGAGATTGCCTCCCCATTGGTTTACATTGTAAGGTGTAATGTCGCACTCCAACTTTCAGGGCTTACTAGATCTAAACCGTTCGAGTTATTACAAAGTTTTTAATAACTTTTGCTCAACACAGTGTGATAAGTCATGTATTAAAGTTTGAAGCCGATACCATTAACGCCCTCGGAGGAGATAGCGTTTGTTCGGGGGCCAAAATTGGGGCAAAGTCTTATTTTGAAAAGCTGATTGCAGACTTCCTGTTGGATTTAGATCAGGGGTGTCAGCGTATGATTTGTAGGTCTTGATGAGACGAATAATTGAGTTTTGGTTCGATCTCTCTACGACATTCCTACGGGCCGTGGCGGCCGTTTTAGATACATAGGTGGCGCTAGAGAGCACATTTTGGCACTTCGGGGGTTAATTTTTACATTTTATCAAATTTTTCACCAGACCTGATGTGCGTGCCAAATTTGGTGAGTTTTTGAGCATGTTTAGGGGGTCAAATTTAGAGTTAAAGTGGCGGATTAATAAAGAAAGAATAATTAAAGCTGCAAGCAGCGTTGAACGGGCCTTCGCGCCCTTGCGCACGTCGGGCCGCGGCGCAGTCAGTTGAGCTTGTGGGAACCAAGAAAACGTTTGGAGATGATCAGTGTGAGAGTCTTTTGACACACAATACTAACTACTTTCTCTCCGTGAGCGCACGCCTCTGTTTATCACAGATAATTATGGCTTATGAAATTAAAATATTGTTAACCTTAATCAATAATTCAGGCACCAACTGTAGCATGTATGAGGAACACAGTTGATTATTTGCCATAATTATCAATTATCTAAGATAATTAACTAATTATAATAATTAATAGAATTATTAATATGAACTAACAAGCACGGAGCACCACCCGGAAACCAGGACCAATAACCGAACAAGGTAATCTCATAAATGGGATTTCACCTAGAATGCTAATATCTGCGAGATATCAACATTCAAGGGTGAACAAAGAAGGGTTGAATTCAAGCTCTGACTCCTTTAATCAGCCACTTCTCACAATATGTTACACACAATAATGACAAAAGAACTTCTCTTTAAAGATATAACATTGTTTATTAAACTTAGCAAAATTAACGAAGTTAACAAATACTTCATTCAATAAACAGCTATTCTAAAATCTAATTCTACCAAACAAAACACAAACAGCTTTGCACAGAGTTGGACACTTGCAGGGGAATGCGTGTGTGTGTGTGTGTGTGTGTGTGTGTGTGTGTTAGTAGCAAGAGAGGAAGGAGGGAAAGCGATCGTGAGAGGGAGAGAAGCGGCACTTTTGACCACAGAGAGCGCACGTACGGACGGCAGTCTGTAACGTACGTTGTCTGGTTTCTGATCGACAAATCAATTTACTTTCTCACTCACGGTGGCACAAAAGTAGCAGTTGTCCCGACCGGGAAAAACACAAAATAGTCTAGCGTGGTGAACACAACTAACAGGCAGCAAACTTAAAATACTCCTCAGAGTAAAGCAGAGAAAAATGGACTCGGCGGTCCGTCAACTCACACAACAAGAACAACAGCAATAAAGCTAAAAAGGCTAAATGCTAAACAACAGCAACTGATGCTGAAAAGAACACACAACTAACACTGCCTATGCCCAGACTTATGCCTCTTACTTGGTCGCTTCAGAAAGTGCGCAGGTTGTGTGTGTGTGTGTAGTCCGTCTTAATGTCCATCTTTGTTCTTGGCTCGGAGGCAGACGGTGCCGTTCTCGCACGTCGTCGAAAACACGGCAGCTGGCTCTGAGTGGAATGGCGGAGAGAACAGCAGAGACAACTCGGCGAAGACGCGCAGGGCAGAGCCGGTCCACGTTATCCCGAAGTAACTTCATTTCTTCTTTCTCGGGGGAATTTGAGGACGCTGGTTGCAGCAGCGGTCTCTCTCGGATCCAGGAATGTGTTCGGGTGAACACGGGCAAAGTCTCGTCTCGTCCGACGAGGGGAGTCTTCGATGAGGGGAAAACATGTTCGTGGGGTAGTTAAGCTAACTCACAGGGGAACAGGAGTCACCCCTAGCTCAGTGACATGGGAAAGACGTGTAGTTTGGGCGTGCTCGCTTATAAAGGGGTGGTGATGTCATGGCTGTGTCCTCGAGACGCTCCGCTGTACAGGAGCGTCTCCGCCAATGAGGGACCAATGTGGACTGCTCCCTGCTGAGGTGTGAAAATCGCAAAGCATCCTTGGAAATGGAGTTTGCTCCACCCTCTGTCACAGGCAGTAGATGTTTACTTTACCCATCCCCCCCTCCCATTCTCTCTCTCTCCCTCACAGTTGGAAGGAAAGATTTCAAAGTGTGGAAAATCCTCATAAATCCCATAACTTTGGCCAAATCCTACATAAAAATATCATTTTTTTGTAGGAATTTTCGTCGCGAATCCATTGATACAGGTTTGAAAGTGGTGGGACTCATAGTTTAGACGCCAGATGCCCCAGTTTGGCACAAAGTCCATGCCCAGAATTTGCCTCCCCATTGGTTTACATTGTAAGGTGTAATGTCGCACTCCAACTTTCAGGGCTTACTAAATCTAAACCGTTCGAGTTATTACAAAGTTTTTAATAACTTTTGCTCAACACAGTGTGATAAGTCATGTATTAAAGTTTGAAGCCGATACCATTAACGCCCTAGGAGGAGATAGCGTTTATTCAAGGTCCAAAATTGGCAAAAAATCATACTTTGAAATGGACATTGCAGATTTCCTGTTGGATTTAGGTCAGGGGTGTCAGCGTATGATTTGTAGGTCTTGATGAGACGAATAATTGAGTTTTGGTTCGATCTCTCTACGACATTCCTACGGGCCGTGGCGGCCGTTTTAGATACATAGGTGGCGCTCTCGAGCACATTTTGGCACTTTGGGGTTTAACTTTTACATTTTATCAAATTTTTCACCATTCCTGATGTGCGTGCCAAATTTGGTGAGTTTTTGAGCATGTTTAGGGGGTCAAATTTAGAGTTAAAGTGGCGTAACAAGAAAGAATAATAATAAAGAAACAAACGGACGAAAAACAATAGGGTCTTCGCCCTTTGGGCTCAGGCCCTAATTAAAGCTGCAAGCAGCGTTGAACGGGCCTTCGCGCCCTTGCGTATGTCAGGGCTCGGCGCTGGTGAAGGGCTTCTGTCATGGGCATATAGATGTCCCCAGACCTGGGCTGTTTTCAGACAGTGCAAGGGGAGAATACCGTCACATCCTCAATCACCTACTGTGCCTGCTGCAGGGGCTGCTGCATTGAAATGTCGTAGGGGGCGCTATGGAGCCAGTTTTCATCACTGACTGAATATTGCTATTTAGACGTGTTCAGGATGGGAGTCTTATCAAACATGTAAAGTTTGGTGGAGACTCGAGCATTTACACTAAACTTATAGCAATTTTGCCTGTCATGGCGAAACATCAAAACTCAACGCCACGCCACGGCCACACGCTTCAATGATAACTAAATCTTTTGATAACTTTTGATCACACACTAGTGTAGATGACACACACTGATTTTGAAGTCGTTACGATGAATTCTGTAGGAGGAGTTTGTTAAAATACAAGGTATGCGAAATGGTCAAAAAAACGCGAAAAATTACCACTTTTATCAAGATGGCCGACTTCCTGTAGGACTTACAATACGGCTCCAAGAGGCTTTTTTGTGCGTCTTCACATGATACATAAGCCTCCCGAATTTCTTTTTCCTAGGTTAATCTGGAAGGCGGGGCTACAATTTTGAAATTTTCAAGGGGGCGCTGTTGAGCCATATTGTCACGTCTATGTAAATGACCTATCCAGGATTTTAGCTGGTGTCGCTCCAGACATGTGTGCCAAGTTTCGTGATTGTAGACCCATCCCTTATCCCTAAAATACAGCATCGTATTTCATGGCGCAGGATGTGTCGCCATGGCAACGGCGTTTGGTCATGGGTCATGACCTGCCCAATGTAGCATCACCAAGGTCTTACATCTTAGCTGAGTCAATTTCAGGTGCATCGGCCAAGTTTCCTAGGAGTAATACAACAAAGAACGACGCATGATACTTCCTGTTGCACTCTGGCCCGTCGGGATCAGATCACGCTTTTTAAAAATGAGGGATATTTCTTACAAGTGTGGTGTGCTTTTATTTTGAAAGTTTGATTGACATGTGTACTGTCAGGTGTGTAGAGACAATAAGTAACTGCAGCTGGACACAGAAAAATACTCATATATTTGAATGGAGAGTGTGAGCGAACCCACACCTTTTTGAACATTTACTGCTTCCACATAATTTTAGATACAAACTTCATTTGAACTTTAAATGAGTCACGAGACTTTGACCTACAAATCTTGAATTTACATGTGTTTTCTATCTTTTATTGTTTTTGAGATATTAGAGTGTGAGTTTTAAGGTCTTTTCTTGCTCCTCCTGTGATTTTATAATGAGTGTGTATTGCGGAATGTTTCAGAGCACTGAGGGAGTGACATCACCAGGAGCAGTTGGAGAGGAGGATTTCAGAGAACGCTTCTCGTGAAATATCCTCATAAATCCCATAACTTTGGCCAAATCCTACATAAAAATATCATTTTTTTGTAGGAATTTTCGTCGCGAATCCATTGATACAGGTTTGAAAGTGGTCGGACTTATAGTTTAGACGCCAGATGCCCCAGTTTGGCACAAAGTCCATGCCCAGAGATTGCCTCCCCATTGGTTTACATTGTAAGGTGTAATGTCGCACTCCAACTTTCAGGGCTTACTAAATCTAAACCGTTCGAGTTATTACAAAGTTTTTAATAACTTTTGCTCAACACAGTGTGATAAGTCATGTATTCAAGTTTGAAGCCGATACCATTAACGCCCTCGGAGGAGATAGCGTTTGTTCGGGGGCCAAAATTGGGGCAAAGTCTTATTTTGAAAAGCTGATTGCAGACTTCCTGTTGGATTTAGGTCAGTGGTGTCAGCGTATGATTTGTAGGTCTTGATGAGACGAATAATTGAGTTTTGGTTCGATCTCTCTACGACATTCCTATGGGCCGTGGCGGCCGTTTTAGATACATAGGTGGTGCTAGAGAGCACATTTTGGCACTTCGGGGGTTAATTTTTACATTTTATCAAATTTTTCACCAGACCTGATGTGCGTGCCAAATTTGGTGAGTTTTTGAGCATGTTTAGGGGGTCAAATTTAGAGTTAAAGTGGCGGATTAATAAAGAATAATAATAAAGAAACAAACGCACGAAAAACAATAGGGTCTTCGCCCTTTGGGCTCAGGCCCTAATTAAAGCTGCAAGCAGCGTTGAACGGGCCTTCGCACCCTTGCGCACAGCAGGCCGCGGCGCAGTCACCTAAGCTTCTGGGAACCAAGAAAACGTTTGGAGATGATCAGTGTGAGAGTCTTTAGACACACAATACTAACCAGTGTCTCTCTGTGAGCCCACCCCTCTGTTCACAAACAATTATGGGTAATTATAGATTATGAAATCAAAATATTGTTCACCTTAATCAATAATTCAGGCACCAACTGTAGGATCTGCAAGGAACACAGTTGCTATAATTATCAATTATCAATAATAAATAATTATAACAATTAACAGAATTATTAATATGAACTAACAAATACGGAGCACCACCCGGAAACCGGGACTAATAACCGAACAAGGTAATCTCATAAATGGGAGTTCACCTTGAATGTTAATATCTGAGAGATATCAACATTCAAGGGTGAACAAAGAACGGTTGAATTCGAGCTCTGACTCCTTCAATCAGCCACTTTTCACAATATGTTACCAATAATGACAAAAGAACTTCTCTTTAAAGATATAACAGTGTTTATGAAACTTAGCAAAATTAACAAAGTTAACAAATGCTTCATTCAATAAATAGCTATTCTAAAATCTAATCCTACCAAACAAAACACAAACAGCTTTGCACAGGGTTGGACACTTGCAGGTTGGACACTTTTGTCCGACGTTATCTGACCATCAGATGTGCAAAACGATGTCGGTGCGTGTATCTGTGCGCGCGTGAGTGTGGTGTTAGTCACAAGAGAGGGAGGAGGGAAAGCGATCGTGAGAGAGAGAGAAGCGGTTCTTTTTCCACAGAGAGCGCACGTATAGACGGCAGTCTGTAACGCACGTTGTCTGGTTTCAGATCGACAAATCAGTTTACTTTCTCACTCAAGGCAGCACAAACACAGTAGTCCCGAGCGAGACAAACACAAAATAGTCAAGCGTGGTGAACACAACTAACAGGCAGCAAACAGGCAGCAGCGGAGCGTTAACTGCAGCATGACCGAAAGAAGCACAACCAGTTAGCCTCTGCTAGCCTCTCAGCTAACCCCGGCTCTCTGTTTAGATCCAAACGGAGCACCGAGTCCCGATTTGTTATTTAGGTTAAAGCGGAGAACAGGCAGCAGCGGAGCGTTAACTGCAGCATGACCGGAAAGAAGCACAACCAGTTAGCCTCTGCTAGCCTCTTAGCTAACCCTGGCTCTCTGTTTAGATCCAACTGGAGCACCGAGCCCCGATATGTTATTTAGGTTAAGGTGGAGAGAACCAGCGGGTCTGTCGGCCAGCTGAGTAAGTGAAACCTACGGAAAAAACACCGTGACCATCACGGTAAAACAGTACGTAGAGAACTGCTGTGTTCAGCTGCACACATAGGAAATCCCTCGGCTGACAGGATGTACCACTCTGTGCGGGAAAATATTTTACCCTCCTATTTCTGGTTTATAACAATGATTGACAACCAGAATATTAGGTGCATTACTGCCACCCTCCGCTTCAGGCTGTGAACCAATGATTAAATCCTACACATTATTCCTGTCTGTGTAATAAACTACATAACGAACCTGCTGCTCCACCCATCCCCCCCCCCTCCCCCCCTCTCTCTCTCCCTCTCAACTGCAGAGAAGGATATTAGTGTACTCTACTTGTGAAATATCCTCATAAATCCCATAACTTTGGCCAAATTCTACATAAAAATCACATTTTTTTGTAGGAATTTTCATCGCGAATCCATTGATACAGGTTTGAAAGTGGTCGGACTTATAGTTTAGACACCAGATGCCCCAGTTTGGCACAAAGTCCATGCCCAGAGATTGCCTCCCCATTGGTTTACATTGTAAGGTGTAATGTCGCACTCCAACTTTCAGGGCTTACTAAATCTAAACCGTTCGAGTTATTACAAAGTTTTTAATAACTTTTGCTCAACACAGTGTGATAAGTTAAGTATTAAAGTTTGAAGCCGATACCATTAACGCCCTAGGAGGAGATAGCGTTTATTCAAGGTCCAAAATTGGCACAAAATCATATTTTGAAATTGAGATTGCGGACAATGATGAGATACATAAACGCGAAAAATGACCACTTTTATCAAGATGGCCGACTTCCTGTAGGACTTACAATACGGCTCCAAGAGGCTTTTTTGTGCGTCTTCACATGATACATAAGCCCCCCGAATTTCTTTTTCCTAGGTTAATCTGGAAGGCGGGGCTACAATTTTGAAAATTTCAAGGGGGCGCTGTTGAGCCATATTGTCACGTCTATGCAAATGAAGTTTCGAGGATTTTAACTGGTGTCGCTCCAGACATGTGTGCCAAGTTTTGTGATTGTTGACCCATCCCTTGTCCCTAAAATACAGCATCGTATTTCATGGCGAAGGATGTGTCGCCATGGCAACGGCGTTTGGTCATGGGTCATGACCTGCCCAATGTAGCATCACCAAGGTCTTACATCTTAGCTGAGTCAATTTCAGGTGCATCGGCCAAATTTCCTAGGAGCAATACAACAAAGAACGACGCATGATACTTCCTGTTGCGCTCTGGCCCGTCGGGATCAGATCACGCTTTTTAAAAATGAGGGATATTTCTTACAAGTGTGGTGTGCTTTTATTTTGAAAGTTTGATTGACATGTGTACTGTCAGGTGTGTAGAGACAATAAGTAACTGCAGCTGGACACAGAAAAATACTCATATATTTGAATGGAGAGTGTGAGCGAACCCACACCTTTTTGAACATTTACTGCTTCCACATAATTTTAGATACAAACTTCATTTGAACTTTGAATGAGTCACGAGACTTTGACCTACAAATCTTGAATTTACATGTGTTTTCTATCTTTTATTGTTTTTGAGATATTAGAGTGTGAGTTTTAAGGTCTTTTCTTGCTCCTCCTGTGATTTTATAATGAGTGTGTATTGCGGAATGTTTCAGAGCACTGAGGGAGTGACATCACCAGGAGCAGTTGGAGAGGAGGATTTCAGAGAACGCTTCTTGTGAAATATCCTCATAAATCCCATGACTTTGGCCAAATCCTACATAAAAATCACATTTTTTTGTAGGAATTTTCGTCGCGAATCCATTGATACAGGTTTGAAAGTGGTCGGACTTATAGTTTAGACGCCAGATGCCCCAGTTTGGCACAAAGTCCATGCCCAGAGATTGCCTCCCCATTGGTTTACATTGTAAGGTGTAATGTCGCACTCCAACTTTCAGGGCTTACTAAATCTAAACCGTTCGAGTTATTACAAAGTTTTTAATAACTTTTGCTCAACACAGTGTGATAAGTCATGTATTCAAGTTTGAAGCCGATACCATTAACGCCCTCGGAGGAGATAGCGTTTGTTCGGGGGCCAAAATTGGGGCAAAGTCTTATTTTGAAAAGCTGATTGCAGACTTCCTGTTGGATTTAGGTCAGGGGTGTCAGCGTATGATTTGTAGGTCTTGATGAGACGAATAATTGAGTTTTGGTTCGATCTCTCTACAACATTCCTACGGGCCGTGGCGGCCATTTTAGATACATAGGTGGCGCTAGAGAGCACATTTTGGCACTTCGGGGGTTAATTTTTACATTTTATCAAATTTTTCACCAGACCTGATGTGCGTGCCAAATTTGGTGAGTTTTTGAGCATGTTTAGGGGGTCAAATTAAGGATTGAAGTGGCGTATTAATAAAGAATAATAAGAAAGAAACAAACGCACGAAAAACAATAGGGTCTTCGCCCTTTGGGCTCAGGCCCTAATAAGAAAGAAACAAACGCACGAAAAACAATAGGGTCTTCGCCCTTTGGGCTCAGGCCCTAATAAGAAAGAAACAAACGCACGAAAAACAATAGGGTCTTCGCCCTTTGGGCTCAGGCCCTAATAAAGAAACAAACACACGAAAAACAATAGGGTCTTCGCCCTTTGGGCTCAGGCCCTAATAAATAAAGATTTGGATAACAAAAGTGTGAATGCTTTCAGCAGGTTTCTTGTAAACAACATGGTTAATGAAAGTGAAAGTAAAGACAAAGTGAGGGCGGGAGGCTGCTTTATAAAAGAGCCAGTTTCTCTTTTAGCAGCACCACTTGCTGTTCGTCTCTGCTGCAACATCTCAACAGGAACAGTAAAGGTATGAATCTTTCTATTATATTTACTGTCAGATTATTTCAGTGATTGAATGAATGTAAAATAATATTTTATGTGTATAGTAGTTTTAAATATGATACATTTCAGAATTGATCAACACAATCAAAATGCAACAAAAGTATATTTTTTAATTTTCATTTAGGTTTTAGTAGGTTTTGTTTTTAAGTACACTGTCAATTTTCTTTCTCCTACTAGTCACTTTGTGTTCTCAGAACCTCTCAGCAAATTTGTTCAGTTAACGTTTTACTACTTTTATTAGTTAAGTTTGTAAACTAATAAACTCTGTAACTGTGGTGTCTGCTTCATGTGTGTGAGTGATAAAATGGCTTCAGTCCAGGCTTTCTGTGGAGTTGATGCTAATTTACCTCCTTTTTGTCCTTTTAAGAGGATTTTTTTGTCTACACATTAATGTCAAATTTATGTAGCACCTTTTCATACAAATGTGCTTCAAAGTGTTTTACGTTGAATGAAGAAAATCTATTCATAAAGAAAAGGAAACTATGGAAAACAGGTTTCCAGAGAAGAAGAAGCAGTAAAACAGCAGGCTTGAATATTTATCCTTCACTTACAGTAAAAATGCATCAGACACAGGGATTTAGAACAGAATGGCTTGATTATCTCTGGAAAAAGGTACAAAAGAATCGCAATGAACACTAGACTGCACCTAGAATCAGTTAAAACACCCACAGAACCTTCACCAGCACCAACACAATATGTTCTTATGAATGGATTATAAACTGGATGTTAAATAACACTATTAATAAGAGAAAACAACCACATGGAGCAACAATTAACTATTTCTGTTTATCTGTTCTAACCAATTCTAACTATTTATACATTACTTTCAGCTAATGATTTCAACTATTTATATATTACTGTTAGTTACTATTTCAGCTCTTTATACATTACTTTTAGCTGAATGAATTTTATTTTGCTTATGACACACAATAAGACAAAATACAATCACAATCTTGTATTATTGCATGCGTGTATATCGGCCAAATATATTTACAGGATATGTAGCCTTTATATATATGTATCAGAGAGAGACTCTGTTCACTTGTAATTTTCACTTTCACTGTATTTATAATTTATAATATAATTATATTTATAATTGATGTTTTCCATATATTTCTCACTTTCCAGCCATGGGAGGCTCACCTTCAACCCCATCACCCCCTCCACGTAAGCTATGAAACCACCTGCACAACACAGTTCAAACTTTATTCATGATACTAAACTATTACATGATGCAGCAGTGGAAGCAGTAGACACATTTCATGTGTTACATGTATTTGTAGTTTTGCCTTTACTGTATCACTCTCTTAGTTTTATTTTCTTCTATTTTAATAGAATATACACTGTAAAAACTGTTACTTAGATCTAACTCAAAAAAATGAGGCAACATTTTCCAAGCACTTTTTGCTAGTTTAGTGAACTTTGTGTTTTTTTTTAAGTTGAGAAAACTCAGTAATAAAATTTTAGCATAAAGTAAAACTTTTAAGTAGTCTTAAAAAAAAAGAAATTTTGTCCAACCATTGTAAACATAGACAGCATTTTAAACACCATCCAACTTCATTAAATTAAGTGGCATTTAAAAGAAAAAATGTTTCTATTAGGGCTGTAGCAGATCACAGATGACCCACTGGCCTCTACTGACCCCCACTAGGCCTAAGTATCAGGGAATTTGTGACAGTGTCTTCTTACTACATTTTTAAACTAAAATGTTAAACAAGTAACAAACTCCTTTTCATCATTAATCCACTGCATGGGGTGCATAACGTTAGTGAGTGAGCTGTACTTCACAGCATTTCACATTCAACTATCCCAGGATTCCTGCTAACTAGCCGCATGCAGCTAACTCTATCCATCCACACATGGAAAATGCCCGTTCAGTCAGCCCACATAAAATAACACTGATCTGAACCTGACTTCATGAGCAAACCCAAAACAGACCCAACCTTACTTTTTAACAATACTTACATAGTAGTCAGAAATGAGGTCCTGTCCACTCTCAATTGATTGATTGTTATTTTGGACATTGAGGAATTGCATATAATTAGCAATGTTTCAATGTTATGTGATCTAATATTCCTTTCTGTTTATCCGTTCTAACCAATTCTAACTATTAATACATTACTTTCAGCTAATGATTTCAACTATTTATTTACATTACTGTTAGTTACTATTTCAGCTCTTTATACATTACTTTTAGCTGAATGAATTTTATTTTGCTGATGACACACAATAAGACAAAATACAATCACAATCTTGTATTATTGCATGCGTGTATATAGGCCAAATATATTTACAGGATATGTAGCCTTTATATATGTATCAAAGAGAGACTCTGTTTACTTGTAATTTTCACTTTCACTGTATTTATTATTTATAATATAACTATTTATAATTGATGTGTTCCATATATTTCTCACTTTCCAGGCTCACCTTCAACCCCATCACCCCCTCCACGTAAGCTATGAAACCACCTGCTGAACACAGTTCAAACTTTATTCATGATACTAAACTATTACATGATGCAGCAGTGGAAGCAGTAGACACGTTTCATGTGTTACATGTATTTGTAGTTTTGCCTTTACTGTATCACTCTCTTAGTTTTATTTTCTTCTATTTTAATAGAATATACACTGTAAAAACTGTTACTTAGATCTAACTCAAAAAAAATGAGGCAACATTTTCCAAGCACTTTTTGCTAGTTTAGTGAACTTTGTGTTTTTTTTTTAAGTTGAGAAAACTCAGTAATAAAATTTTAGCATGAAGTAAAATTTTTAAGTAGTCTTAAAAAAAAAAGAGATTTTGTTCAACCATTGTAAACATAGACAGCATTTTAACTACATCCAACTTCATTAAATTAAGTGCCATTTAAAAGAACTTTTTTTTTTTAACTTTCATTTTACTTATTTTCAAAAAATATTTACAAATGCTTCCTCTCTGATTTTAAAACACAATCTACTTAAAATAATTAGCTATCATTGACATAAATTTATCAAAGACAAGAGTGGTATTGTTTTACAACATGTATTGAGCTGCCAATGCAACCACATAGCAAAACGTTTCAACATGAAAAATAACATTTTTTCATTTAAAATTTAACAGTAAGCTGTCAACATTGTAGAACTTTGGACTTCAGCTTATGAACAGCTTGGAAGAATATCTTAAATATATGTTTAAACATTTTAACATTAGCTTAAGTTCAGCATTACATTAAACTTGGACTTGTATCTTTTATCTTAGTATAAATCAGTATAAACTAGTCAATATTACTGCAGGAATAATCCCATTCATCCCGGTCATGAAAAAGGAATAACATTATTACACAGAAACAACTGTCCAGGCACTTGTTTTGGGCCCAGTCAAAAAAAGTCCTTTAAAGGCTTTCAGTGTTTGAAAGTGGAGATTTATATACATCATTCTGTAGAAATCACACTAATCAGGCTCAGAATAATATGTGGCATTCTCAAACTGGAGAACATATTTCACTGTGCAGGCCAGACATTTGTTTTGGGTCCGGTTCCACAAAAGGGCCTTGAAAGGCCAACAAAGTGTTGAAGGAAACTGGAGATTCAGGTACATCAATCTGAAGAATCACACTTACCTACCTGGACTCATAAAAATATAACATTATTGAACAACAACAATAAAACAGCCAGTATGGCAGCAATCACGTTTGACTGTCTATGCTAGAAGCTTGTTTTTAAGGCTCATGAACCTGGGAGATGGTTTTGGGCACAGAGTGTCAAGTCCAACAAACAGTCTTTGAAAGACCTCAAAGGTTTTGTGAAGTCTCACTGGGTACTGAAGATTCAGGGCATATGTCACCCCGAGGAGAAGGCAGCATCCTCTGGCCAGATTGTCGAGAGATTTCAGCACAGGGATTCCCGCGATCATGATTCTCACTGCATCTGGCTCATGGCAAACATAGATCCTCACACTGTGTGTTTTCAGGTCTTCATGTGCTCTGGTCTCTGCTATTCCCTGTGCAACAAACAAGAACAGAAATTAAGAAATTGTTTCATACAAATAAAGAGCAGTTATGAGTTTTGAATCAGATGCTGATAGATAGAGAGCTCTAGATGGATAACAGTGTTTCCCGCAGCACGTTATATTTAAGGCGGCTGCCTTGACAACACACGCCTCCTGCCTTAACTACGTAATAATTTTAAAAAAGAATGCTCCTATATATTGGTGCAACGGAACAGCATCACCTTCTATTAGGGCTGTAGCAGATCACAGATGACCCACTGGCCTCTACTGACCCCCACTAGGCCTAAGTATCAGGGAATTTGTGACAGTGTCTTCTTACTACATCTTTGAACTAAAATGTTAAACAAGTAACAAACTCCTTTTCATCATTAATCCACTGCATGGGGTGCATAACGTTAGTGAGTGAGCTGTACTTCACAGCATTTCACATTCAACTATCCCAGGATTCCTGCTAACTAGCCGCATGTGGCTAACTCTATCCATCTACACATGGAAAATGCCCGTTCAGTCAGCCCACATAAAATTACACTGAATCTGAGCCCCTAACCCCTGTGTGTAACAGACTACAATTAATAGCATATTGCAGCTCAAAATCACACCCATAAATAAACAAACAACCCTTAACATGTGCAACACAAGGTACACAAGCATATATACATCTTTAATACCAACTGAACATCACAGCAACCTCAGTCAAAGTCACATAAAAGAGCTAAGTAACTAGTGGCTAATCGTTATCATTCTAATCGCTAACTTGCTAGCTCACATCTAAAACAAAAACAGAATGAGCCTGACATAATTAGTGCATTCGCACTTACATATTAAGGATGCACACAGTCCAGCACACAACACAGGCCACTTATGACTGACAGACTGGCTGCAACACACTCGGGTAACTAAACGTTACTACACAGGGATGCAATCAGGTGATGGCGGGCTGAGCAGTTGCATTAGACACAAAGCCTTTCATAGGACTGACTCCGCCTTCTTACAGACATGGCGGTGGTGTCAATTAATTTTAAACTTATCAATAAAAAGGATATGTCATTTGTTGTAAAATTCAACACGTAGAAGCCATATTTGACTAAAAATCAGCATTTTGATGGTATGTTAACTGTTTGAGCTTAGTGTGCATTTTGAAACACCTTATGGCATCGCAAGGAGGAAAACGCACACTTAAGCATAACATAGAGCAATACAATCACGGGTGAAAACATTTAACTTTAAGCAAGAAAATGATTATTTAAAAGTTGTGTAGTTTGTCGATGAAAAAGCCAGGCAGGTACTCTTGCAGCCTTGTGGGAGAACAAGTTCAGACTTGCTCAGACCGGTTACAGTTGGGCGGGTCCTGAGGATTTACTTATTCAGTAAGTCCTTAAACTAAGTTTTGTGAAATCAGTTTATTGTAAAGTAACAGGAAATCAAATTTATGACAGAAAATTATAAGTTACTTAAACAGTCACACTTTTTACTTTTCTGTAAGTAAAAGAAGACAAAATCAATTTATTGTCAAAAATATACATTTTATAATTAAGTCACATGGACATTGCCACTGAAGGGCTTTTTACAGTGTATGTTTAATGTAACTAAATTCCACTGTTAAGCTAAAAACTATATTTTATATGTTTAAAATGTTTAGTTTGATTTAAAGAACAACAAGTAAACAACAAGTAAATAAATATCTCTATCACTATTACTACTCTTGCTACAGTTTAACCAAACATCATTGTCATAATTCTGTAATATTCATTTTTACCAGATATCTTTACCAAACTTTTTATGATTTTTATTCTTCTATTATCTAAAGTATTGCTTCTGCTTCACTTTCACAGCACCACCACCTTCTCTCAGTAAGTTATGAAATTTATTTTACAACATCCACAACACATTAATTCTGACTATTATTTACATGTTGATGCATGATTCTGATGAATTTACTCTTTCAAAATCCTAATTATATTTACTGTTTGATGCCTTTATGTTATTTCCTTGTCAGCTTTTAGAGATCCGTGGAGAAAAATATCTTGGGGGTGAGTAGATATAAATTTGATGCGGTAGCCTTCATTTGTGCCTCTGCTGCTCAACACCAACCTGTCTGACAGTTTATCTGTTTGTCAGGCCAGAATTTTATTTTGGCTTATGACCAAATACCTGCAAAACTAATGGCATCCCATCACCCTCAGCTGTGTTTACTGCTAATGAGCAAATGCTACAATGCTAACAAGCTAATCTAACAGTAAACATTATACCTGCTGAAATTAGCATGTTAGCTAAAAGTTATTTATAACCAGTTGAAATAATTAACTAAACATAATGGATGAATAGTTGAAATAATTAGCTATAAGTATAATGTAACCATTGTTACTGTGAACACGGTACAATGCTAAGTACAACCTCACTGCTAGCATGGCTGTTGACTCTTACACTGTTTCTGAAATCTCTCCTTGTTTTCTGCATAGTGCACTACTGTTTATTTACCCTCCACCATTTTATTTGTATGTCTGAACTGTGGCATGTACACTACTTTCTTCTAATAGTCCCACAGTGTGATGCACTGCATTTTATAGATGTGATAATTACTGTTGAGTCACCCAATCAGTCATAACATTCATCTAAAATGTATTTATTTTTATTTGTTTATTTTATTTAAAAAGGGACAATGTACAAGTTGAACATGTACAAAGTTATACAAAAAAGAACACACAAGACACAAAATATAGAACTACACACAATAGCACATCACAAATGTGATTCGCTACATTGGCTTCCTGTAAAATCTAGAATAGAATTTAAAATCCTTCTCCTAACTTACAAAGCCCTTAATGGTCAGGCACCATCATATCTTGAAGAGCTCATAATACCATATTATCCCACTAGAACACTGCGCTCCCAGTATGCAACTTACTGGTGGTCCCTACAGTCTTTAAAAGTAGAATGGGAGGCAGAGCCTTCAGCTATCAGGCTCCTCTTCTATGGAACCATCTTTCAGATTCAGTCCAGGGTGCAGACACCCTCTCTATGTTTAAGAGTAGGCTTAAAACTTCCCTTTTTGATAAAGCTTATAGTTAGGGCCGACCAGGCTCGCCTTGGATCAGCCCTTAGTTATGCTGCTATAGGCCTAGACTGCTGGGGGACTTCCCATGATGCACTGAGCTCCTCTCTCCTCCTCCTCCTCTCCATCTGTATGCATTCATGTAACATTAATGCATGTCACTAACTTTGCTTTTCCCCCGGAGTTTTTTGTGCTTTCTCATCTCACAGGAAAACCTGGGTTCTGGGTGCAATCTCCTATCTGAAGGATCTAATAGAATTTACTGAGCAAGTGTACACAAAGTCATGTAGTGGAGGAGGGGCCAAACCATAAACCAGGCACTAATTTGACAATAATCTAAAATTATCAAAGCTCAGTAAATATTATTTCTCCAGGACCCGCCAGTGATGGAAATGTATTGGCTTTGTGTCCAGAGTTAGAGAAGAATCTCGATTTACGGCTCACTGTTTAGTGAACTGCTGAGTGACTGTTATATAGGGAGTAGTCAATGAATGTATGACGGAGTGATTTTGGACACCACCTTGTAAAAACTGATATGAAAGTTTTATGCATTTAATCTAAAATCCAATTCAACAATTTTTTACACAGAGACAAAGAGAGAGATCTGCAGTATGTGAGGAATTATCAACCTGAAAACACCAACGTCAAACATCTCAGGATCTTGCTCTACGGGCCAGTCGGTGCTGGAAAGTCCAGCTTCATCAGTTCTGTCATCAGCGCCGTGAGAGGCAGGCTGAGCGTTACAGCTGAAGCCAGTGCAACCGTCAGTGACAGAAGTCACTCCAAGAAAGTACGTAAACTAGTCCAGAACAAGTCTTTTTCTTCCTCTACTAATTCTTCTTCACCTCCTTTCACTCTGATTTGATGTTTCTGACACTTGAGATTTGACACACTTGCCTCATCTCCGTCTGGTGTTACTATTAGTGATGTTACCTTCCACACATGATCAACTTTTCAAAGCAAAAGTATTGCAGTGAGATGTTTCAATGCTTCATTTGCCAAAAATCATGTGACTACCTCAGACGAGGCCTCGTTACATCAGGAGGTGTCGTGCTGGTTTTGGATACAGGATGTGCTTCTCAGTCTGCCACAGTATTTAAAAACAGAGCTGTAGACTCAGTTTAAAGGGGATCAGTTCTAATAGTGTAGACTTTATAGAACAAAACAATGAAAGCAGTAAGGCCATTTATATTCTAACTGTTTTATCCTTCCATACAAAGACAATACCAATAATTACTCAGCTGATGTCAGTATTTTACTGTATCAAATACTTCAAACCAGATATTTTCTAACGTAGATGTTAATCTTTGGCAGATGATTCAACCAGGAGAGTTTCATGCTGATCCAACCCACAATTCTCTGCAAATTACAAACAAAGACACTAGTTAAAGGATGGCACCATTGTCATAAATCCTGCACATTTCCATGTTTCTTTCAGTATGAGACTCACAGAATCCAGAAAGAAAGCAGAGGAAACTTCTACCCTTTTGTATTCAATGACATCATGGGTCTGGAGGTAGGAGCTGGATGTGGAGTCAGAGTGGAAGACATCAAACTGGCCTTGAAGGGACACGTGCAGGAGGGATACAAGGTACAACTGTGACACTTGATTCAGTCAAACACGTTAGTTTTGTATGGCAGCATAGTGCTGACACCATGACAAGAAATATCTGCTCAGTTTCTTGTTATAACAAGAAACTTTTCATGTTATTTTGAGATATTTTCTCATTATTACTAGATGCCAAATTATTCAGTTTTTACAAGAAATCTTCTTGTAATAACAACATATCACTTTGTTATCTCACAAAATGAACGTATCTCATTAAATCAAACTTCTCGTTATAACATGATAAGTTGGTTAGTAATAACAAGAAACTTCCATATGTCATTATGGTTTGAATAAGATTTATGTCATGTATTTAGTATCTAGTAAAAATAAATATAAAAAATATAAAATATCTCTGAATAACATGAAAAATATCTTGTTATAATAAATATTTCACTAATTTTAATAAAAGTCTGAATACTTGTAATACTGAATTTTATTTATCTTTTAAAGCTATTTATTAGTTAATTTTACTACTAAAAATATATTTGTATACTTCTCCCATTTGTTCAGTAGATATGAACCTTTTTTGTAGACTTTGTTGACATTGTTGCATCATTGTTTATATGGACTTTTATATTATTTTACAGTTCAATCCTGCATCTCCATTGTCAGACGGTGATCCTGGATACATCTCCTCACCGTCTGCAGATGACAAAGTTCATCTTCTGGTTTATGTCTGTGATGCTAATGCATCAGAGATTAAGGAGCCTGTTATGCAGAAGATGAAGGAAATCAGAGAAGTAGCCAGTGGCTTGGGTAAGAGCAGTGCTTTAGAGAAGAGTATCAGCCAATGAAACACATCTGTTCTAATAAGGTTTCAGGTACACTGCTCACAGTAAAGCTGAGTGTTCATGAATCTGCTTCAATCAGTGAACTCATGCAGAACTAATAATGATGTGAATGTTGAGTACGTACAGACTGCAGCTCAGCTGATACTGCAGTTATGACACTGATGTAAATATAGAAATATTAGCGTTTAAAACAATCTTATAATGATGTAATATATCTAATTTAATATATGTATATAAACATTTCTGATATGAATTAATTATTTTAACTAATTAATTATTTGATATTAATCCCTTAAATTTGGTTAGAGTCCAGTTTCTGACTGAAATATCTCAATAACTATTGGATGAATATTGTACAGATATTCATGATCCTCTCAGGATGAATCTAATCTCTTCACTGATCCTCTGACTTTTCACCCAGTGACATCATCCGCTCAAAATTTAAATTTGTCCGAAGCATACAAACTGCTAATTATCAAATGTTAGCATGCTAACGTTAAGATGGTGAACATGGTGAGCATTATACCTGCCAAACATCAACATGTTAGCATTTAGCTAAAAGAATGTCAGTACAGTACCTAAGTTACAGCCACACAGAGCAGCTCGCAGGGCTCTAGACTCTTATGAACATATTTACTGAGGATTCTCAGCTCCTCTTTTAGGCGCTAAACAGCTGAACTGTGATTCTCCTTATTTACTGACCATACTGAGGTTTTGTGTCAGTTAAATGGAAGAAAAGTGGCACCGCTGAACATTCAAAGTTCAGCAGCAGAAATCACTTTTCACTCCATTCTTGTCCAGACATACGGGTGAGTCTGATTCTCATCACTTTATGCAAATCAGATGACGTGCAGCTTATTTTAAATATCCTGCTGCGTTAAAACATTGTGACGACACAAATGTTTGTGATTATGGGCCCTATTTTAACGATCTAAAGCGCACGGTCTGAAGCGCATGGCGCAAATGCACTTAGTTTGTGTCCAAATCCACTTTTGCTATTTTAACGGTGGAAAAATGGTCGCTGCGCCAGGCGCACGGTTCAAAGGGGTTGTCCATAGTCTCCTAATTAATCATGGGTGTGTTTTCAGCGTAACATGCAATAAACCAATCACAGTGTCATCTCCCATTCCCTTTAAGAGCCAGGTGTGCTTGCACCTTGGCGGATTGCTATTATAACGGCGCATTTGCCGAGTAGCAAGAAGGAGCGCTTCTCTGCAGAGGAAACGGATCTGCTCGTGCACAAAGGGAAAGCGCACGATCCATAACGAGCACACTGCTGCTCCTGGACCCTCCCGTGGTCCCAGACCACCAGTTTAAGATCCTGTTCATTCATTTGTTGCAAATTTGTCTTCGTTTGGTTTTTAAAAAGGTTTATTATTTTAACTACAGCTTTGGTTTCTTTAAAATCATTTTGTTCAGTCAGGGAGTATCAAATCAGCAGGTTTTAATTGTTGAAAGTATAGAAACTTGATCACTGTAACCTCAAAAATGTTAAAGAATATTTGTTAAATATTGTTCAAAAATTAAAGAATTAATTTTAATCATGTAAAGAATCATCAACACAGTTATCAGGACTTGATGAGCTCTCCAAGGTGCTGATCCTGCTGCTGGCAGCAGCTAGAAGCTCTGCAGATTTATTTCCTTCGTTAGTTTAATCATTGTTTTCACCTCATTTATTTCCTCATGTCATCATGTACTGATGCAGCAGGAAAGTCGATCTGTGTCTGATCCGTTGTTGTCCGTCTGTTTAAATAACTACATGATTACACGATTTGGTCAAATAATTCAACAATTTAATCCATCATTACTGCGATTAGTTAATTCTGATAAATATTATGACTGAGCATTATGACATGTATTTTTAAAAATATATTAATATACACAATAATAATCTTTCACATTGTAATCCTTTTATTTGTTACCTTGTGCATGTTTGTGCGCTGCTGCGTGTCCTGTGTGTGTAACAAGCAGAGTGTAAGTGGTGCAGCCGCCTGTGTAGGTGCATATTACTGTCCTGATAACGCTCCTTAAAATAACAGTGAAACACTGCACCATTGACTTTAGACCAGGTATTTGTTGGTCAATAGTGCAATCGCTCTCTGCTGCCTCAAGATAGCAACGCGCCAACAATGCGCCTGACCACACCTTACATTTAGACCAACACCCCCATGGGCGCACTGATGGGCGCACTGATGGGCACAAGTGCCGTTGCTATTTTAACAACGTGGGCACTGGACGGGAAAATGACAACTGCGTCTGTCTTAAAATAAGATAGGACCCTTAGTGCTTAGTAAATATCCTCCTCAGTCTTGCTCTCCTATACATTCATTTTCAGCACATAGTAATATAGAATATGCAGAAATTATAAAATAGAATTAAATTAATATAGTTCTCCAGTAGATTAAGCTAAAATAAAATATTAATGCCAAAATGAATATTTATTCCAGAAAGTTTACATTGTGGAACAATAAGTTACAGCTAATTTTTGTTTGTGTCTTTTTGTTGGTATTGGTAAACTGTTGTTTCTTCAGTATTTTATATATTTTGTGCTGGTTTGTGAACACCACAGCTTTAATCTGTATTTATCTGTCTTCTTAATATGAAGTGGTTTAGTCTGCATTTCTTAGGTTTGTGGTTTACAGTGTTTAACATGCAGTTCTAATGTTTTTTAAACCTGAATGAACTGTGAAAGTTAACTGAGGTCAGGTTACTAAATGCATCTCTCTGTTGGCAGGGATTCCTCAAGTGGCGATTGTCACCAAAGTTGATGAAGCCTGTGATGAAACTGAAAAGGATCTAAAGAATGTCTACAAGAGCAAACACCTGAAGAAAAAGGTGAGTTTCTGTCAGTTTTGTTACAGAAATGTAAAGTAAGTTCATTATTTTTATAATGTGAGCTCACTGTAGATGACTTTTGTTTCTTTAAAACTTAGATCACAGAATTCAGCGCTAGGCTGGGTATTCCACTCAACTGCATCTTTGCTGTGAAGAACTACAGCTCAGAAACCTACCTGGATGAGGATGTTAACACACTGATGCTGAACGCACTGAGACTGATGATTGACTTTGGAGATGACTTCATTAACAAAATGTAAACCTACTTTCTGCTGAGATACATGGTCATCATACCATTATCATTGATTATCATTAATGATGATCAGCTTAATACCAGTATGATGGAGAATGGTTTAGTATTATTGTATTAATACACATTCATGTTGAGATCATCAATAAGGAGGTATTAGTCTGTGCTTATTTGCTTTTTATTATCCTAATGTGTAGTTGATTTGTTTGCCTTTCCTTCCCTTTCATAAAGTCGCTCCACTCAAAAACGTTTTTCTTCTTGTTCCTTCAGTTGGATGTTTGTTCTCTTCTCTTTGTAGAATCATGTGCAGAGTTTGTTTTTCATTCTTCTGCTGAAAGTTTCTCTGAAATCATTTAAAATCAGATATTCAGATGTGGTCCTATGAGCAGGATTTGTGACATCACAACTAGTTTGGAAGCCAATCCTGGTCCAATATTCAATTCACACAAATGTGATGTGATTTTCTTTATTGGTTTTGTGGAAAAAACATATCAGACATTATTGTTCCAGTATTAAAGCTACACTTCAACATTTAGCTGGATAGAAATGCAGATAAAACACAGTTTCAACTGCATTTTAATGACTAAATATATTATATGTGGAGAAAACTGGTGAAAATCAGTTAAAGTACTTACAGATTTCACCTTGAAGTCTCATTTGCTGATTTTTGGTGCAAAAAAGGAACTTCTTGTTCTTCTTCTTCTTTGTCTTCTTCTTCTTCATTTTTATGGCAGTTGCCAAACAACATTTTGGTGCATTACCACCATCAACTGGAGTGGAGTGTGGATCAGGAATCTATACATTCACTAATTCTAATAATACATAAAAAAAGTAAAATTAAGAAAATAAAGTTATATTCTTATTCTTTCTATCAAGTTTGAAAACACCTTTCTTCATAATAGATCACATAAATCAAAGCTTAACTTTATTTCTTTGATCTTCTCTCAGCATCATATTTTGGACATTAAAGCATAAAATGCTCTTAAGTTTCTTCTCAATCACAAAATTCCCACCTTCCTGTATTATATTTTCCTATTTTAAATAACGTTCTGTTTAATCCTGAATGACCAAAACGTTCTCCAAATGTTCTTCCTTTGTTCATCTGTCAGCTATTTCATTTCCTTTGATTCCTGTATGTGCTGGTTTCCGTACAAATGTCAGTTCCATCATATGAATTCTATATAGTGTTGAGGGGAGACCTCAACCCCTGTATGTGTGAACAAAAGTGTAAAAAGGATTTTGAACAATATAAATGTTGATAAAAACAACCAGTGGAAGAGTTTATAGACAGGTGAGACTGAAGAGGTGAGTTTTCAGTTCTCAGGTTTGTGTCTCAGTCCAGGAAACAGAATATAACGATCCCTTCATGTATGTATGTACTGATTTGTAAAACAAGTTACTGACCTTCAAAGAAATAAAATAAATTGTACTGTCTTGTGTATCTTTTCTTATAACATTATTGATCATTGCTTTTAGCAGTGGCACACAGTCCTGTCCAGTCCTGGGGGCTGGGGGGTCACCTGCCAAGCTTCTCAGGACTGTGAAACTGCCAGGATTGAAACTCCACATCAGTTCCTGGCAGTTTGTCTGTGCTGTCTACAAATTCCCGTGAACAGTCGTTAACCTGCACTAAACAGCAAACAACAGGCTCAGGAGGTAGAGCGGGTCGTCCACTAATCGGAAGATCGGCGGTTCGATTCCCGGCTCCTCCAGTCCACATGCCGATGTATCCTTGGGCAAGATACTTAACCCCAAAAATTGCTCCTGATGGCTGTGCCATCAGTGTATGAATGTGTGTGAATGCTTAGCTTCCTCTGATGGGCAGGTTGGGACCTTGCATGGTAGCCCCTGTACCCATTCAGCGTATGAATGTGTGTGAATGGGTGAATGTGATTCGTAGTGTAAAAAGCGCTTTGAGTGGTTGGAAGACTAGAAAGGCGCTATACAAGTACAGTCCATTTACCATTTACCATTTACAATGTGTAAAATAATAATAATAATAATAATAATAATAATAATAATAATAATAATAATAATAATAACTTTATTTGTATAGCACCTTTCATACAAAAAAATCAAGCTCAAACTGCTTCATAAAATGAACATAAAAACATGTAAGTGGACATAAGAGGGAAAATGAAACATTTTGATAAAAGATCAAATAAAGTGTCAATAGAATACATTATAATAAGATATAATAAAAAAAAAGTTAAAACATAGAAGACATAAAATGTAAAAAATCAAGTAAAATTGAACATTTTAAAAGAAGTGCAGTAGAGCATCAGTGTGAAGCAGACTGAGAGAAAATCTAGTTAAAGTCTAAAGTGAAGAGATAAGTTTTTAGTTTTCTTTTAAAGATATATAGCTGATATCTATCAGTCGTGTTTCCATAGTTTTGGGGCATAATTGACAAAGGCTGCATTCCCGATTTTCTTTCAGCTGTTGCTGGAATCTCCGATAAACCAGCAGCAGATGATCTCAGTGTTCTTGAAGGCAAATAGTTAATAAGAGAGTTAGCGATGCAGTTTGGTCCTAGTCCATTAAGGGCTTTGTATGTAAGGAGGACGACCTTAAAGTCAATTCTAAATGCTACAGGAAGCCAGTGCAGAGCTGAGTAGCTGGTCAGTAGTGGAGAATAATATTCTAGAGTTCCAGCGTTCTCTGTAATAATCTTGGAAAGTAATCCTTTCTTGCCAGACATACTGCTTTGTTACAGACAGTCATGGCTTCTTTGTATATATCACAGTGAACTGTGAGTCTAGTTTTCATTTTCTTTCAGCTGTCTGACAGATTCACTTGATCTCTTTAACACTCTTATTGTTTAACCATGAGGAGATTCTGTCAGTCCACTTCTTTTATCTTTTAATGAAGCAACAGTATTTAAAGCAGATGACAATGCGTTGTTGAAATTTTCAACAGCTGTAATTGTCACAGCTGTATGGCTCAAATGATCTCATCATATTAGAGGACAGTTTCAGCCTTGTTGTCTAGGAGTCTGTTTTGAACCAAAATGTCCCTTTTAGTCTTTGTCAGGGTTATGTTGGCATCATAAAACACACAGTGATGATCAGAAATGATAATTCAAATACTGAGACATTATCAATGTTTAACCCTTTTGTTATTACTGAATCTAGAGTGTTACCATGGTGATGAGGGGCTTCATTTACATGTTGGGTGAGTTCAAAACTGTCCAGTAAATTTACAAGCTCCACAGCTTTGGAGTCATTCTATTTATTAATATGAATGTTCAGGTCTCTGTTCAGGATTAACAGATGGATTAGACAGGTACCAGGTGGTCTGTGATTGCTATGATGTGTTTGAACACGCCACCAGCTGTTTAAGATCACCAGTATGTTTAATGAAGCAGCATGGGCTCTGTCTCATCTCTGGTGGACACCTGAGCGGTGATGACTGTGGTTCTTATGTTCAATAGTTCATCAGTTTGACTGAGCTTCAGCCTGGTAGTTATAACTAACTCCTGTGTTGCAGGGGGGAGGGGGGTCGTTGGGTCCATCTTTTGGATGCCTTCAGTGATTTGAAGCAGAGGGTCAGGTGACGGGGGAGCCTATAGTCTGGACCCAGTGATGTTTGGATGAATCCCATCAGGTTTAAAGCAGCCTCTTTAGTTCCATGAAATATTGAAATTGTCTATTTTTAAGTTTATCCCATGGGTGATGCACACCGATGTCAGCCATGTATTCAGGCCAGCGAGTCTGCTAAAAGAATCAATTCCTTTCTTCCAGGTCAGGATTGGTCCAGAAATTAGTATATCTTGTGATTTATAGTCGCTCAGTTTTTCCAGTAGTAGGGAAAAATCTTTTGTCAGGATTTCAGAGCCTGTTTTCTTTCACAGAATGTCAAAAGACCCAGTGTGGATAATAACTTTGATATTACTTGGACGTACAGTAAGGATAGCTAGCAACAGGCCAGTCAGTTCCTCAACAGATGTATCATCCATAGTTAGATTCTCAGTCTTTGCCAGTTTTACATGTTTTATACAAACGTATTTAAAAAAAAAAAATGTCACTACCAGGATCACATGTATCTTGCAATAAAAAGATTAAAATAAGCAACTATTTCCTTCCCAAACTGTCAGCAGTTATTTTTGCAGGTAAAAAACAGTCAGATCAAATGGATTTAAACTTTAAAAATGATTTTGATATAAAGAAATACAACATACAAAAACTAAACCACATTTTAAAATTCTACTTATATATATAATTATTACTACAGAGGTTACTGTATGGATCGTCATGATGTACAGTAAAATCACAAGCTATTACACAGGAAAACATGGTGATTACTGGATCTGATTCATAGAGGAGCAGCAGCAACATAACGGGAAGCTTAACCATGAAGTGCTTTAAATGTGATCAATAAAATCTTAAAATGAAGCTCTAACAGTGACTGATGACCGGTGAAGAGAAGACTGGTGTGATCTGGTCTCTTCAATGTTGTTAAAAGTTGAGCAACAGAGACTCTTCTGTAGGGAGGAGATGGACTTAAGAGGATTGTTTTTTATTTAGCAGGAGGACGTTCTAACCCTAACCCATCCAGCACTTGAGTTCCATTCACATAACAACAATAATGAATATTAGCTACATCACCGAAAATGCTCCTTACATGTTAATACATCAGTCATATTAATATAATTGTCATATAACAAATACTGTAATAATACACCACAAACCCTCGGAGAGGAGACATTTACATCATGAGTACTTGTACATTTGCTGATACTTCTGTACTTTGAAATAAATTTGGATGCAGGACATTTACTTGTATTGTTAGTGTTATTATTAGTGTTATTATTAGTGTTATTATTAGTAGGGATGTGCAGAGATCCCAGTATTTGTATTTGTATTCGAATAAAAGTAGAAAGAGGCTTAAAAATCCTGTTTTTGTTTTTATGACACTTTTAATTTTAGAAAATTAAAGTGTTACAATAAGTGTTCATGAATAAACTACCTTATGAAGGAGGTTCCAACATCGGGTCTTGAACTGGAGTCTCCCAGATCATAGACGACTGCGCTGACTACTGAACTAAAACTTTACTCATCACCTCATTTCAGCCAGACCTCTACCTATTTATACACCCATAACACAGTGACAGCACATCATGTATCATCATGCTTTATTTATAGAGCACCTTTCATGACATAAAATGCAGCTCAAAGTGCTTCACAAAAGAAATGTAAAACATAGATACAGATATATACACATGCACAAGCACATAGATACACACACACACATACATGTATATATATATATACATATACATATGCATGCGTATATATATGCATACATACATAAACATATACATACATATACACACATACATATTAAACAGGATAAATATCAGTTAAAACATAGTAAAGGAGTAAAAGACAAATTCTAGAGAAGGGATAAAATCATCGGGGTAAAACAAAATCGATTAAAGGCGAGGTCATAGAAGTAGGTTTTGAGTTGCCTCTTAAAACTGTCAACCGAGGTGGCCTGTCTGATATGAGGAGGGAGCATGTTCCAAATCCTCGGTGCATAACAACTGAAGGCAGCGTCGCCGTACCTCTTGCTGTTCGTCAGTGGCACCTTCAGCAGATCAGCACCATGCGATCTGAGGGAGCGATTTGGAACATACTCCAATCTGACAGGTATGAAGGTGCTAGCCCATTCAGAGCTTTAAAAACAAGTAAAAAAAATTTAAAATCTATCCTCAATGCTACTGGGAGCCAGAGCAAAGATGCTAACACAGGAGTAATGTGAACTCTTTTACTGGTTTTTGTCAGAATTCTTGCTGCAGAGTTTTGGATGAGTTGCAGTCTATCAATAGTTTTTTTTGGCAAACCAGTATACAGTGCGTTGCAATAATCTAACCGTGAGAGTACAAAGGCATGAGTCAGTTTTATTGCATCCTCCAGGGAGAGGTAGGGTCTGACTCTTGCAATGTTTCTCAGGTGATAAAAGGCTGTTTTAGTAACATTGCTGATATGATTGTCTAAATTGAGGTCAGGATCAAGAATGACACCCAGGTTTTTCACTATTGGTTTTACCTGTAGGGCCAGATTTCCAAGTCTATTTATTATTTCATCTCTTTGTTGAGCATCCATGCCAATGATAAGGACTTCACTTTTGTCTTCATTTAATTTGAGAAAGTTGCCATTCATCCACTGCACAATACTGGAGAAGCAGTTTAGTAGAGGGTGTAGGGCATCCTTATTGTCAGGTGCTACAGATAAATACAGCTGGGTGTCGTCAGCATAGCAGTGAAAATGAATCCTGTGGTTACGAATAATTTCACCAAGTGGATGTGTTGTATCAAATTGTTGCAGAAAAATGTACCAGAGCAAAAAACTCTCCTTTGAAAATAAAAAGGGAGTCAGAGGTCCAAGCAGCAAAGTGTTCTTTAATGCCGGCAAAAAAGGGGAGCAATCAGCACTTTTACAACGAACCAAATCGCTCCAAAGGTTTTTTCTTTGGGGCATTGTTTTTATTCCCTTGGGTCGGCTTAGGTCACACCTTATCATCCACCCTCCCTAATTTTTGACCAATTATTATGTTACTTTTATCTCCGTCACTCGTTGTTGGTCAAAACTCTTCAAAACAGGTTTTGAGCTGTTTGAGGATATGTACTGGCATATTCAATTCTACCTGATTATATCCAATTTTTATATAAGTATTGGGAATCATTTTACACCATTATTGCCAAGTTGTCTTCTGGCCTTTTATTTTTTTATAAGTTATTCTAGTCATTTTATACCCTTATTTCTTGATCTCCTCCAGAGAGTATTTTTTTAAAAGGTGAAGACTTAAATGCAGACCCAAGCAAAGTGACATGTAATACAAACACACTGAAATTTCTCCAGTGTATGATTATGATTCTTCTACCGTGCCTCTATACGTACATTGTGATTAACTATGGTTCATGAGATTATAACTACACCAATACAAATTGTATCACACTAGCCCTTATTGCTTATAAACTTATAAAATCAATCTGCATAGCTTAATATTGTCTTTAAGCACACCAATGACTTTTAATGAAAATACACCACAGATGTAAAGAGAAAATAACAAGGGACCAAGGATCGAGCCCTGAGGAACACCATAGAGAATGCTTTGCTTCTCAGAAACATAGTCACCAAGACTAACAAAGTAGTTTCTGTCTGTGAGGTACGTAAACCAGCTCAGCGTGGTTCCTGAGAGACCGATCCAGCTTTCGAGTCTGTTCAGAAGTATGAGGAGGAGGAGAACAAGAACAGAAACGTTCTTTTTATCTGCGCTCATTCTAAGATCATTTATGACTTTAGTGAGAGCAGTCTCGGTGCTATGTTTACCTCTGAAACCAGACTGAAATTTTTCATAAATATCATTGTTATGTAAGAAAGCCTCTAGCTGTATCAACACTGCCCTTTCCAGGATTTTACCTAGAAAGGGCAGGTTGGATAGATTATTTCCTTTAAATCAAGTTGCTTCATTTTCTCAGAAAGAGATGCTGAATGAGAGATTTCAGTGAGTTACAGAGGCTGAACAGGAAGTGATGTCATGACTTCAGCTCTCTACGCTGAGCCAGATGGAGCTGGGTTCATAAGGACTGATTAATACTGTAATGATATTAGTGCATTGTTTGTTAAACTAAATAAATGAGAATACATTTTTAAATTAAAAGAAAAGAGAAAGACTCCACTGCTACGCCTTCATATTTATGTGACCACAGAAATTCCTGCTCTGACCTGATTGAATCAATGACCTGATCTGTGAAAATAAACTAATTATAATAAACTGTTGTTTTCCTTTCAGCTGACTACAAGAAAATTCAGACACAACCTCTGTTTCTATAAGTGGCACATAGAGACAGTAACAGACTCCTTATCTCCTTAAACTACAGACATGGACAATAAAAGATAATTAGCAAAAAGTAAAACCAGTAAATAAAGTGTTATTGCTCATTTCTGTTTATAATTTTTACATTTTGTTGATGAAGTCGTCTCCAAAGTCGATGATGCGTCTCAGAGCGCTGAGGATCAGAGTGTCCATATCATCGTTGAGGTCGATTTCATCTCTGTAGTTCTTCACAGGAAAGATGCAGTTCATCGGGATGCCGACTGCTGAGCTCAAATCGTTCATCTACATGTTAAAGAAACAACATTAATAATGTGAAGTTTTTGACTGCAAAGCTTTAGGTTACATTTCTGTACAAACTCACCTTTTTCTTCAGGTATTTGCTCTTATAAACTTTCCTCAGATTCTTGTCAGTTTCAGCACAGGCCTCGTCGATCTTTGTGATCATCATCATCTGAGGAATCCCTGCAGATACAAAAACACACTCAGTTCTTTAAACCCGACTCAAAGCTAACATGATCAGGCTAACTGAAACCTGGTTTTAACCCTCTGCAGTCCAGCTTCATTTAGCTTCATTTTTACTTTCTCTGCATTCATGTTTGTCTTTTTTACCTTTTAAACCTCCACATACATGGTCTCTTTCTTTCAGCTCAAACTCAGCCATGTCTCACTTATTATTTTGTCAATTAACAAATTATAAAAGTGACAGAAACCCAAATGATGAGAAAAATGATACAGATGCTGATGAATGTGCACATTTTAGTGATAATCACTGAAAATATTTTTATAAAACAGTTTAAAGTTGTAAAAAATCTAGTTTCATTATTCATACACACAAATCCAGCAGAAATGTGTAAGAAATTAAACTGTAATTCAGTCTGTTTACATGTAAAGTGATTTTATATCATTATTGTGCCTTTATCATTGAAAGTATTTATGTGCCTATAAATCAATGAAAATATGAATAATTCATTTTTTAAAATAATTGTTCATCCACACACATAAATGAGATCCTGTATGAAAATCCCACATCAGCACTTTCTCTACATGAGATATAAATAAAGTTTTGTTACTGTGAATAAAACATGTTCAGTGTATTCACGGATCAGAGGGTTGATTGGCTCAGTGTGTTATCACTGTATTAAACAACAAAGTCAATTTAAAGTAACAGCTGAACAATCTGTTTACAGGAGGAGAAAGTTTCTGTTTTCTACAAACTAAAATGTCTCAGTTTTAACCTCTGATCACAGTAAAATGTTTTATCTTTAAAATCTTGTTCATAAAGGCCTTTATGGACTTAATAAATTATAACATGTTAGCCATTGTCTAAAATCATTTTTGTTAATTTTTTTGAGTTTTAAAAATACAAACATAAGGCTGTAAACACTTTTTTCAGTGTATTTAAAGCTTTAATCTGATACAAGTCTGCACATTATTTCAATATATATTTAGTCCTGACCGTTGTATCATGGACTGTATCAAACTGAGACGACTTATTCATAGATGAGTCTTGGACTAATAATAATATGTAATAATATGAAGAAACATGGACCTGCAGCAGGTGTCTGTTTAGTCTCTAATTCTTTTATCTCTCAGGAAATCAAACTTAAATATTTGTGATGACTCTTGTCTTGAAAAGTTTTCCATGTAACTATTAGAAGGTGAAACTCTAGGTTGATGTACTTGATGTACATGTTTCATGTATTTAATGTACGATTGTCTGTTGGTTCTGTGTTTACTGGCTGCAAGACTCATCTCCCCTCCAGGAAAATAAAGTCATCGTTGAAAGTTGAACGATGTGTTTTAATGTTGGAGACCAGGAGTTCAGATCAAGTTAACCTGAATAAAACGGGATCAGTGGATGCACACTTTCAGTAAACTCTGTTCTCACCCAGGTCTCTGGCTGCCTCTCTGACGCCCCTCATCTTCTCTAGAACTGACTCTTTAATCTCTGATGTGTTAGCAGAGAGGATGCAAACCAGAACGTGGACTCGATCGTCTGGAGAGGGGGACGGGTTGTATCCTGGATCGCTCTCTGACAGTGCAGATACTGGGTTGAACTGGAAAACAATGTAGAACCAAAATGAATGACACAATGA